>NC_080570.1:73461227-73767298 GCF_030247185.1 Malaya genurostris | reverse complement strand
AGCTGGTCAGTTGAACTACGGTGCATTTACACTGCAAAACACCTCTCAAAGTTCTGGACATCGTCTATTAACAATACACAAACAATACGTGTATAGATTTATTTGCTTTAGTTACTTGTAAATGAAAATCTACGTCCCTGTATTCTATCATGAGTATATTTGCAGCAGATTTCAGTGATCCTTGTAAAATTAGGTTATTTAATGGACATTTTGCAATTCTCAAGTATGTTCATCCGTGATTCAATGACAGTACGGTCATAAACCAAATGTTTAATTCAACAGGTTCATATTCCGTTATGGGCCGCCATCCAGTTCCGATCTTAATCCACTGGATATAGCAAGTCTTAAAAAACATTTACCCGTACCTGGAGAGAAATGGATCCAGACATTATTAGGACTTGCTGTGCGTTCAGGAAGCGTGTAAAGACCGTAATTGCAACAACATTTTTAAAATTTGTTTTTAAATTTTGACATTGCTTAAAGATGCAAATATTATCACACCAACGGTAGAAATTCTGATGCTTGTTTCTTCACTCGTTTAAACTCTTATGCTTGTTTATCCTGCGTTTGTTTAAATTCTCTGAATTGATTTTGAATATTTTTGTCTATACGCTGGATAAGTTTGTTTTGTTGTTTAGTAGAGCAATATTGGTGATAGGTGACAATCTAACGATAATCTTTATATAGGTAAGGTACGACGATATACCCTCAGGAGCGTGTATTATTCCCTCTTGTTTTGAGTTTTTTTTAGATGGTTTTTCTTTTTCATATGTATTATGAAACCCAAGAAAACATTGATACATAGATTATAATAAGTTTGTACTTTATAACATTTCTAACAATCCAAAACATGTCGGAAACATATTCCGTTGAAATGTATTTGCATTAAGCACAACTTCGACTGTGAAATCTGAATTACAGATCCTTGATTTCTACTTGCCACATAAAGAACTGACTATACCACGTAATCACAAATGTGTGTAAAAAATAATTGTTGTGAGCTTTCAAATTCATTGAATTGAATTTACGCAGCTTTCAATACTCGCACAATCATCTGCTAGTGCGTTGATAATCGTAGTCACTTCTCAACTGATAGGAAAAAAGTCTATACCAATTCTCACATAGAAACGTATTTCCCTGCTCAATTCCAAGGATAAGCGGTAAGACTGTGTAGATACATTTCCTTTTCACTTGTAACACTCGCACAGTTCGTAATAGATGTGAAGAACAAGATAAAATCAAAATCACTTCACTGCGTCGATATACACGCTTTTTAGAATTGAGAGTAGTAAATTCTTTCCTTCACACACTGCTACTTTCGGTAATCGAAAGGATATTCTTATCCGAGAAGAAAATTTCACATCCAAAACAGAAGAATCTTCACGAAATCAAGAAAAAGGACAATCTTTATTGATAAAGGAGTACACAAACAGACACTGGCATACACATTGCCACTGGCTGGCAGGAAGATATGTTCACTGATAAGAGAAGGGAGCAGTTTCGCAAAAAATAGAAAAACAGCACGAGAAGCAATGATAGTGAATAGACACAAAAAACAGTGCCTAACACTCAAGCCGTGGGTCGAGGGAAAAGCGTTTTCAGAAAACACGACCGAACCGATCCAGCATCCGACACGAACTGAACGGGACGTTTTTGCTCATCTCATCTCCGAATGATTAAATTCCAGTGAGACGGCAAACAAAAACAGAGCCTGAAAAGTTGGAAAGCTCTCATCCTGACGCTGCTGATAGATGGGATGCTCGTCCGCCACATGGGACATGCTTGGAGCGATTTTCCGCCAAAATGCAGACGAAAGGGGAGATCCATTCTTATCTCCAGAAACGATTGTATACGCTTTGCTTCATTCTCAATTGCCGAGACACGCTCTCCATGCCGTCTAGCAAAACAAATAGGAATAATAGCCTGTTGGTTATGTAGACCACTGTGAAAAATTTAATTTGTGATTTTCATTATTATTATTATTACTATTGTTATTATTATTATTATTATTATTATTATTATTATTATTATTATTATTATTATTATTATTATTATTATTATTATTATTATTATTATTATTATTATTATTATTATTATTATTATTATTATTATTATTATTATTATTATTATTATTATTATTATTATTATCTTTATTATTATTGTCGTTTACTCAGCCTTATTCTTAATAAATAGCCATGCTATAATTGTGTACGCTAAGAATCGGCTGCGAAGACGTTTGAAACAGAAAGGCCAAATTCCACTAAAGGAATGTGATGCCAAGACTGCTTCCTTTTAAATCAAATTATGTGATTGATTGATTGATTGATTGTGATTGATTCTGTGCAACTCATATATAGAACTCATATATAGAACACTTTTTGTTTTGCAACGGAGTGCAATGTCTTTTCTGATGATGAGTCAAAAACGAAACGTAAAAATAATAAAAACGGTCATGTGCCCTAAAACAAAATTTGATTAACTCATAGCTTTAACCATTTTATTCTGAATCTTTTGATTCGTTTTATTGGAATGTGACGTCCAATATTTTCAATGAGTGCATTTTTTAAATACCTAATTATATTACTGCTTTGCCCTATTTCCTGAAAAAATCTATACAATAAACGTTTACATTCTATAGGAAAACGTGTATTTGTTGATGGTAAAGCTTCTTCTTGTAAATTCGGAAATGAACGATGCAGGAAATCATTTCTGTTGTGATCAGCAAAAGTGCACGGAGGGGTGAGTAAATTAGCGAAATTGATAAATTTTGCTTAATATGAGTAAAAAAAAAGATGCCTTCTAACGGTTTAACTTAAGTTATGCACTGACAATTTTAGTCAATGTATATGAGTTTGGGTGCACCAATCGCTTGGAATTATGGATTTTTAAACTGTCGGAAATCTTATGATAGGTAGTAAGCAGATGTGGAATATAAACCACACAAAGAATGAAATAAGTTTGCTTGGTCGGTCGCAATATCAATAAAATCAGCAAATAACATTAACATATATGGTACAATTATAAAAATAAATAAAATAAATTATGAAAAGAAAAACATGTTCAATCATTTAGCATGTCATGCAGCTGATTAAGTTACCCTGTTCAGCTTAGATATCATACACATAAGTAACAGCCCGGGTAGAAGTGATTTGCAAACCAATTATTAAAACCAAACATCTCAATGGTAGAAAACAACATTATTTAGTTTGAAATAAGAGTTAAAATATCAAAAATCATGCATGAGAAAATAGCAACAAAATATAAAATTCTACCATTGTAACTTCAAAGCAAGAGCAAAATCCGAATTTTTCAGTAATTTGATTTTCTAACTTTGAGAATAGTTTATCATAAGAATTTCTCTTATCTTATTCTGATGCAGTGATGCAGTCTGTGAGTCAAAAATTGCCAAAAAAGCGTAACTTTTTGGAAACTCGGCATATGGAACTGCAAATATCTAGGTTTTCCAGGGTGTGAACGAATACTACACACGGACTCGCCAATTCGAAGTTGTTGCACTGGCCAACGATGCGTAAACTTTGTTTCCTTCCGAGGAATGGTAGTCCAAAGTACCTTTTTCCACCGCGAAGATAAAAACAAAGCAACTTGGAGATTGCCTGATCAGCGTACGGAAAACCAAATCGACGACCGATTTTTCCTCGACGACATCAATGTCCACACCTACCGCAGTTTAAACATTGATTCGGAGCACTTTTTTGTCATGGTATGTATGCGCTCAAAACTATCGACGGTGCACAACACTCGTCGCACAGAAACTCCGAGACTCAACCTCGCGCAGCTACGTAGCGATCGTACTGCCGAGGAATACGCGCATCAGGTGCTACCAACAGAAGAGCAACTTGGCGTGGCAACTCTTGAAGATGGCTGGAGAAATACAGGGTCCGCCATAAGTAGCACTGCTGCAACTGTACTAGGTACGTTATTGAATCGAAGAAATGACTGGTTTGACGGTGATTGCCAGCAGTTGGACGAAAAGAAGAATGCAGCAAGGGTGAGGATGCTACAATACCGTACAACAGCGAACGAGGAACGATACAGAGAGGTGCGGATGAGACAGAATTTGTTTTTCCGGAGAAAAAAGCGCCACCAAGAAGATTATGATCGCGAAGCGATGGAACAGCTCTTCCGTGTGAATGATACACGGAGGATCTATGAGAAGATGAACCGCTTACGTAGAGGCCACACGCCACAGGCCGAAATGTGCAAAGATACCAGTGGTAACCTTATCACGAACGAATGTGAGGTGATCGACTGGTGGAAGCAGTACTTTGACGAGCATCTGAATGGCAAAACACAAGATGCAGAGAACGACACAGGAATCAATCTGGGTGCACGCTCAGCCGACGATTGATTTCCAGCACCTGGTCTGTAGAAGATAAGTGAGAAGATTGCTTTGCTGAGGAACAACAAAGCCGCGGGCAATGATCAATTGCCAGGCGAGTAGCTCAAAGAGGAGAGGCACTGGCTAGAGCGCTGCACTGGATCATTTCTAAGATTTGGGAAGAAAAGATTCTACCGCAGGAAAGGATGGGAGGAATGGTTTGTTCTAGTTACAAAACACTGTTACTAGGTACACTCCCAAATTCTTTGCCGTCGTCTATCACCAATAGCTAAGAAACTCGTTGGGACGTACCAAGCGGGATTTACGGGGGGCCGCGCCACTACAAATCACATATTCGCGATGAAACCAGTACTCCAGAAGTGTCGTGAATATAACGTACACACGCATCACCTATTCATTGACTTTAAAGCGGCATACTATACAGTCGATCAAAAACAGCTATGGCTCATTATGCACGTATACGGTTTTCCGGTTGAACTGACGAATTTGGTCAAAGCAACGATGGATAGAGTGATGTGCTACGTCCGAGTAACTGGGACGCTCTCGAGTCCCTTAGAATCTCGGGGAAGGCTACGTTAAGGTGATGGCCTCTCTTGTCTCTTGTTCAATATTGCTTTGGAAGATGTGATACAAAGAACAAGGATCAACACGATCTTCAGAAAGTCCGTACAGCTTTTTGGCTTCGTTGACGATGTTGATATTGTCACACGTAACCCTAAGAAGATGATGGAAATATACATCGGACTTTAAGCTGAAGCTAGAAGTATCGGACTGGCAATAAATGTGTCGAAAACAAAATGCATGAGAGGAAGAGGCTCTAGGGAAGAAAAACTACGCCTCCCACCACGAATATTGATAGACGGTGACGATATCGATTTGGTTGACGAGCTCGTGTATTTGGGCTAGTTGGTGACCGTCGATGATGATACCAGCAGAAAAATTCAGAGGAATATTTTGGCTGGAAATCATGCGATCTTTGGACTCAGAGAAACCCTTCGATCGAGCAAAGTACGCCACCGCACGAAATTGACCATTTATAAAACGCTCAGTAAAGGTCCAAGTCTTGTGGCCATAGAGAACAACCGGTCTTGTTCTCTATGGTCACAAGACCTGGACTATGTTGGCAGATGATCAACGCGTTCTTAGTGTTTTCGAAAGGTAGGTGCTGCGGATGGCTAATCGAGTTGAATGTGGCAAATCCATCAACAAATCACAAACGATTCAAAATAGGTCCGAAAAATTTATTGCTGATAGATCTAAATTGGCCTGGTAGTTACCGGGGAATCCAAATAAACATCTAATTGGTATTCAATTTACTCAAGTGAACACGGTGTGCAGCAGACAGAGTGCAAAAGCGACTATCCAGCGAGCGAATGAATGTAACTCCGTTCTGTCATCTACTCACTAGTCAAGCTACCTGTTTCGTTCGCAGGCAGGCACCGGGCAACGACTAAAGTGGAAATTGGGATAGCATGTATTTATAGATTCCGTTTTGTGTGAAGGCTCAGAATGGAGAGATACTTTTTCATGCATGACGTTAACCCTTCCTACACCGGTCGAAGCAAAACTATTATTGAATGAAAAGCGAGGTGTGAGGCAACTATTGGAACCGTTGGCCGTGCGGGAGATATCAAAAGGATTATGATATGCTGTGATTGGTTCGTGAAAGCGACTCAGACAATTTTTTCAATGGTATGCTATTGAAATATTGAAATGACGTTGTCATACATGTTTAAGTAAAATGTTTTCAAAGCGATTGACTGTTAAACTATATCAAACCATCAACAAATATCGCTCAAATTTATCGTTAGAAATTACGACAGAAAATGGTTTCGCGTTTACTTTTGTATTTTTAATTGTCACTCGGCCCCGTCTAGTGAAGAGTAAAACTTTTTTAAATTGAAAAGCAAAGGGTCCACTTTGAACAATTTTGGCAGCACTCCCTGCACTCTCAAGCCTTGATAGAGTTGATTGACATAGTGTACTCGAATATATTGCACCGGTATTACGGTCGGAGAATCAGAAAAAGAGCATGTCAAATTGATGCACAGGTATATATGTTATATTGAATCAATTATGTATCGAATGAAAAAACAGGAACTTAACAGGCTGTTATACACTCGGAGTGCACCAACCTCTAATCGAATGTCTCAAAATGGATGGACTGAAAATGAATAGTCACATTTTGAAGAAAAAACCATCAGACACGACTAAATGCTGTGTGTAAATAATTTTTTTTTTGTTTCAATTATAGAGGTTTTAACATCATTCGCCTCGAATCGAACCCAGGTGGCCTGACCCATCTCTGCGTCGCCAAGCTCTTCTTCATAGTTCGCTTAGTCTAGCAAGTTCAATTCCACCAAGGTATCCTAAGAGGACAAGCCTCTTCATATGCTGCAACTATGAGTGAGTTTGTCTCGTCGGCAACATTTTCCTAATCAATTGGGGTTTCAATTGTTGGTTGGTACCTGTAAAATCTAGTCGGCAATTCCTCTTCATAGAGGTCCTAGTGTTTAGATTTGAGATTATATGTGACAATCCTTCTCAATCCTAAAACCCCTCTCATCCAGAATTCGCAAAAGTTCCTGTATTGACTATATGCAGGTTTGTTCTGCTCCTAAACTCCATCAGATCAGAGCCTCTCGAATTATTATCTGTATTGCCCTAAATGATATAGTGAGCATTTACGTCACTGTCGATCATAAACGGTAAATCACTTTTACAGCGGTATGATAAAAGCTTTTTGAAGTCATCGCTTGATGATGGTTGGTTATGCGGCAAATATGTCAAATAATGGCCATATTTTCTATCTATGCCATCAATAGTCATACCAACTGTGGCAGCATAAGTATCCCGAGTTAGCTTGGATATGAGAGATACATTGAGAGCACTATTTGCAAGTATGCATGCTCGATGCATTTCACGTGGATTAGTCATACCGTTCTTGTTGAAGGTAACAAAGACTGGGTTTAATTATAGAAGCTTGCAGATATCTGGATAAATTCCTAGTTGCTGTACGTTTATGCTGGAGATTGATTTGTGCTACTCTATCTATTATCAATTAACTTATCGTACAACAACTAGAAGAAACCAAATATGTTGGATTATATTCGCCTATAGCGAACCATAGAATTTTTTTAAATGCTTTGATCATTTGAAACCCATCTTTATTCTAAGCCACTTGGTAACCGCTACCGACACTACACGGCTATCTAGACTGCTCAGAAAGGGAAACAACTACGGTGAGAAACCTGGGGCCCGGTCCGACACGTAAGGACTATTCACACATATCCAGTCCAGTTCAGTGCCGGCACGACACCGTGCGCGGATAATGATATTATTTCATTCGTTTTCTATGCGCGCATTCACACCTATCCGGCACAGTGCCGTTTCAGTGCAACTCGCCGTCAGTGTCGCGTCCGTCCGGCAAACTCAAATTCGTCGTCACCGATATTTTTCATTTTCACTGAAGTCGGTATGTCATTGCATTGGCTGTGCCGGAACGAAAACAGCACGGAAACGGAACGGAAGGGTACCGATAAAAAAGAACACTGACGGAGCACTGAAGGCACTTTCACTGAACCGTCACGAAACTGAAATGTGTGAATAGTCCTTTACAAAAAGTTCTTTAAATATTCGCATACAACCTTTAATTGCTTATACGATCAAGTTTTCCACAATTTTGTTCCACAACGTTGCGACACATATTCGACTACATTTCTCAAACCAAAAGTCACTATCTGAAATAATTATACAGATAAAAATAAAATATTTTGTATATAATTATTGATATCGGTGAATTCACGTACAAAAAATTAAGCGGTAATGAGTTTTGACATGTACGAAATTTATGCCATCCGGAACCGTGACAGCCATTTGAACTTCCAACCTGTTTAATGAACCAAGAGTAGTTTCCGAACGAGCCTAACTTTGTTAAAATCAGTTCAACCATCACGAGAACTTGATCAATGACTTAATAATAGTTTTCAAACGTTTGTTGAAATCGATTCAGCTATCCTTGAGAAAATTTAGCGGTAAAATCAACGCGTTTTGTCGGTTACGTCACTTATACTATTATACCTTTGGAACCAGAAGTCACAGCCATTTGAACTTCGAACTTGATTAATGCCCAACAGTAGCTTTCAAACGAGCCTAAGTTTGTTGAAATCGGTTCAGCCATTTTCGAGAGATTAAGCGCGTAAAAAAAATCGTTGAAAAGTGCACATGCATACACACAGAGAGAGAAACATTCAACATTTGTTATACATCTTCCCGAAGTTAACTCACGATGAATATTGAGTGAGGCTAGACCATTTAGCCAGTCTTCAGACATCGTCAATCTGAGGTACGATGGGAACAACCTGCAATTTTTGCTGTCGACGGCACATCAACACTTACGTACGCCGAAGCCAAAGAGGAAAAAATCGTCCTGTCCATGTGAGGATTGGGCTTTACTCTAGTGAAAAGATGCGCGGTATTGAGAGCGGCGGTAGTCGGTACTTCTGGCGCGCCCTGTACGAATGCGTATCCCGTAAACCCCCCTCCCTTTGCGAACTGGCCTGATATTGCACAAATAAAAATAATTACGGGTAGTTCTGTCTATGGTCTATCTATGGTCTATGGTCAAAATAAAAATCGGTAGTTTCAAACGTTACCGGGTCTACTGATTTATCGGCATTTATACAGATATTTGACCTCTACCGCAATACAGATATGCACTCCCAAAATATCGATAATTCACGGATCGTACAGATAAATACCGATTTTCGTTGATAACATAGAACTTTGGTGACATTCGTGTGAACTTTTGTTGACGAGATTCTGATACCGATAATATTATGGTACACTCAAAAAAATGTTATGGTACCAGTTACTATATCAGGGATAATTTTGACCATGCGAGTATAGTGGTTTTCAACCGACAATTCAATAAGGTGATTTCAACAATGGTCAAGGTCATTTTTACTATATAAGGCTTTGCCTCTTGAGCAGTAATATTGAACAGTATATTGTCTGAATAACTATTACGAATATGATGGTTAGCGTAACCACGATTGCATTTTTTTTACATTATTCTTTTTGTTATAACCAGCGACATGGTATTTTTGACTTTTCACTTCTAGTTATTTCGAAACTCAAAACAATGGTTGATTCGACAATATTGAATGCCAAAAAAATATGCGCAAATGTTTAAAAGTTGAATGAATTTCAAATCCGACTAAGTACTAGAAAAATTAGAAAAAAATCGTTAATGATCTGTTTTATTTTCGAATCAAATTTTATAATATTGCCTATGTTGAAGTAACGTGTTACTGCTTACGTGGACGCATCGGAGTGACATCGAGCATCGTAGTAGTCATGTTGAGGTGTGGATCGGAACGGACCGTCGTACCGCCACCGCACCGCTACTGATTCCACTGATAATGTTTTCCCAGTTCAGATAGCAAGCTTCCAACGGGAATGGCGATATTTGACTCAGGGTTCTCATCAGGAAGAAATCCTCATGCTGCGATGGCAGGTACATCGAGTCGTAGTCGGAAACGGTGCGTTTTCACGTCCGCTGATCGACATAAACCGTCTGGAACTGGGATCTGTCACTTCAGCTCATGTGGTGACATCAGTTTAATGCTGCATCACTCATTACGCCGTTGTCCGTTGAAAGGTTGATGATTGACGTAGGCGAATTACTGGTTGCAGTTGCTGATCCAGGAATCTGGATCACTATCCGGTGAAGTATTACCGCAGCGAGATATCTTGCTACTTCTTCCGTCATAAAGAGCTTATGTTGTTCCCCCGCGACTAATTTTTCGTATACAAGGCGTCTATTTACATAACGATTCGACTGGACTGAAAACAAGTTGAAAAGTTCAATTTCAACGACGGAAACGAGTATGACTATAAAACTTACATTAATTACCTTCAAGACCAATGTAAATGAAAAATTATGCACCACCACAAAATACAAAAACCTTGCATCCATCACCCCAGTTATGTTACACACGTACGAAATGTTCAGCCATACTAAAACTTTTTTATGCCAATAAAAAAATAGATGCGTTTATTGACAATTTGTATAGCCAGCCTCAATAAAATACATAAAAACACTATAAGATTATGTAGTTATCACATGGATTATGTTCATGTGTTTATGTGTTTTTAAACTTCACAATCTTTTAGCCAACTATATATGTACTCATGGTAATATTTGTACATTGTAAAGAAGAACATACTGACATGGTAGCAATAACTATTTCGTTTCTCAATTTTCATGAGCGATGTCACTTTACTAGCAATAACTACTTCGTTTCTCAATTTTCATGAGCGATTTCACTTTACTTGTGATGGTTATTTTATCTATTTGTTCTTAGTTTCGAGATGGCAACCATTGTTAGAATGACCATACCAGAAAAGTCATAAGTACAAATAGTCTTCTCAAGTTATAGTCTTTGTTATCTAGTACTTTATACAATACAAATAGTGAATAATCTCAGCACATAGTTGAAAAGACCATGACAAACAGGTTACGGCTACTATAGTATTTTTCTCAGTGTACTGATAGATTTTTGCACCGAATACAGATTTTTGGAAAAATGACCTGGCAACGCTGAGTTTCACACTGATAAAATTTTGTACGATCGATTCATATGTAAACACCACTTCAATTTAATATGCTTTTTCAAATCAATACATAATCAAAGCGATTTGTTTCAAGAAAATTTTGGTAATGGATCGGTAATAATCAAAAGAGAAAGTAAACAAAGAGAGACTCTCATTTTGCAGTTAGGCCCCTATGTCGTGGGACTATCGAAATATTAGCTGATTTTGATTAGGTGTCATAAAATATGAGAAAAGTAAATAATGTCATTATGTCAACCAAAACCAGATGGAACGTTAGCAGTCTCACATGTCGAAAAGACAGCAAATTAAAAAATGTCAACAAATGAGTTTAATTCAGGAACTTTCGAATCAACATTTAGTGAGTCGAAGCAATCTAAAATTTTAACGAATTCTGGAAAAATACTAATTGCGCTTACAGGTAATCTCATATGGAGTGTACAGTTCATGTGTAACCTGAGAACTTTAAACTTTAGGAGGTGCTGCTCTTGGATTATCCATTATCTGTTATCCGTTTGTGGCACCAGCTTTGCGTAAACACTGCTTGCCATATGTACCAGCAACAACTAAACAGATACAAAATGCGTTGTCATCGGTTCGAGTTGTTGGTGCTCAAAGTAAGCTTCTTGATATAGGCTCAGGCGATGGGCGAATTGTAATAGCTGCTGCTAAAGCACTCAATATAGAAAGCCATGGTGTAGAGTTGAACTACTGGCTCATATTATATTCTAGACTAGCAGCATTCAGAGAAGGCGTATTTCGAAGAACAAAGTTCTTCAGGAATGATCTCTGGAAATTCAATATATCGCGTTATGATAATATTGTTGTTTTTGGTGTCGAGCAGATGGTAATATTAGACTTTTGTTATTCTTGATTGTTCATTAAATTTATATGCATTATAGATGAGTGATCTCGAGCTTAAAATACAAACTGAGGCACAACCAGATTCAACTATTATCGCTTGTCGGTTCCCGTTCCCAACATTAAAGCCAGTGAATATAATTAACGATGGAATTGATACCGTTTGGGTTTATAAGGGATTGAAGTAACACTTTATTTGTTTCTAGTAGTAATTAAATAAAATAATAGCATCGTAAAATGATTCTTTGTATCAATATCAACCACAATCACTTTTTGGAAATGTTATTTTTTTTTATTGAAATTGGAATTCTGAAAATGATGAAAGTTTATAGATCGTACGCTATGATTAGTATCAAATTTTCAGTGTCGGAGTGAGACAGCAATAATATCAAGGCTTAGGAAAAATTTCGTAATCAATTTAAGCATGAGACAGAATTAGTGGTCATATATTGTATTCTTAAAAATGTTCAACAAAAAAATCTAGTACTAGTAAGAGTATCACGGCAGAATCAACTGAGATTTGGTATACTAGTATAAATAGAAAAAGTCCTTACTGTTTCGGAAAAATGTTCAAAGACGATGTTCGATATGATACCAATATTATTACAATTCGACATTGATTTGCTCTCGACTTTGATTCCATTCGAAAGGATCGATTCCTAACTGAGATTTCATTATTTTTAATGTATTACCGATGATCTGCTTGTGGTAAGCTAAACGTAGTGTAAAGCTAAAAATATATATATATTAAATTCAGATACCACGTATCTACATATTTCAATCAACTTACCCTATTTTGAGATAAACTTCTCGAATGCTTTCATCACATTCCGAAGTTGATGTTTCAACCGTAAGCAGCTGGTTATCAACAGCATTTACTAGAACTCGATTGATTAAATGCTCTGCAATATCTCTGAATGGATACTTAGGGCAAACAGCCAATCTGTATATCCAGCCGGAATTCTCTAATAACAAATGACTCTTGCAACTAATAGTACCAATTATTTTTCGCCTCATTTTGTTTGCTTCGTTTTTGTCTATTTCTGGAACATCGTCATAAAATTGATCCACTTCTAAACTTTTTACCAGCCCATTGACAACGCGTGGCTCGTAGATTTCCGCTACCCAGCAAAGCTTATTGCCTCCTCTGATAGCTAATTCATTAGCTTTGTTGAAGTAACTTCCATAAGTAGTAAATAAAATAAGACCCACTACAACAGGTATTGCAATACAGCACATCAAAAGCGGTATTCCAAAAAATATAAACATTATGGCCCAGACAATGACGATTAGCTGGAGGGTAATCTGAGAAAAGAAAGTTTGAAATAGTTGGATATTGTGTACAATACACAACCTGACATAATTAATATTCGTGAAAAGGAAAACACATACCTCTCGGAACAAACAAGATACAAATGCATCCCAAGCTCCGGCCATAATAAAATCTTTAACCACATTCTGACACTGGATGTTGTCTTGAGTTTCTAGCTTCCGTATAACCACAAATGGTTTCATTCCAATTTGTTCTCGATTCAACGTGGACCAATCGTCAAAATTACTGTCCAATTAACAGAACAATATGACTAGATAAGATGGACTAATGCAGGGAGTCCTGTCACAGGACCTGACAATTCGACAGTTCCACGACAAAAGGGCCAAACTGCAAATGATTGTTAATTTACTTTTCGACCAGCTCACGAATCACCAGAGATGCCAGGAAAAAATGTCAAATATCTTTAGACAGGGTTGCAAAAGTCTGTATATTCGAAAAACAATATGCAGTCAGCAAGTATGTCTTCTGACTGACTTGGCGAGCAAAACGGTCGTCGACAATTTTCAAAGTCTGTAAATTTTTTAGAAAAACTGCGGAAAACACGATTTTCTATTTACGAAATCTGCAGATTTACAGACAAATCTGCAGATCTGGCATCTCTGCGATTCACGATGGACCAGAGATGCCAGGTAAAAATTTCAAATAAGTTGATATTAATATTTGGTTTTGCACGAACATGACATAACTTCACAAAAATAAACAGAATGAACTTTTTTTGACAGTCGACGTGTACTTGTTTACAGTTTAAAAGTTCATCAGAAGTTCATCGTCCGAATGTAAAAATTGCAACTCGCCTCACACTTAACAGATTCATACATATATCGCTCCTTGATGCTGGAAACACATACAGTGCAATCTTTTTAGTTATTTTCACTGTGGAATACGTTTTTTAAAAGACACTTTTTCGTCATTTTTTCAATTTTTAACTTGCAGTCGCAAAACAAAACAAGTACACGGCAACTGTCAAAGATGAACTTGATTCATCGGCAGTTCATTTGTGTCGTCATCGTGCAAAACCTAATTAGGTTTTTTATCGTGACGACACAAATGAACAAGTATTCATCCTTGACAGTTCAGCGGTACTGTTTACAAACAAGCTTAAACAAAAATCGAAGAGCACATCTAAAACAATCGTCTTTACACTTTGCAACTAGTCACTTTTATTTAATAAATATCAAAAAACGAACCGTATTCAATCGTGAACAAATGTTTTAAAACTTTATTTAGGCGATACGGACCGTAAATGGTCTGATCCAATTTGTCAATAAACAAACAAAAGAAATTTCTGTTTACAAACAGTACTGCTGAACTGTCAAAATGTGTTCATCCGATTGAGGTTAGCAGTGACAGTAAAAAACCTAATTAGGTTTTTTACCGTCACTGCTAACCTCAATCGGATGAACACATTTTGACAGTTCAGCAGTACTGTTTGTAAATAGAAATTTTTTTTTTGTTTATTGACAAATTGGATCAGACCATTTACGATCCGTATCGCCTAAATAAAGTTTTAAAACATTTGTTCACGATTGAATACGGTTCGTTTTTTATATTTATTAATTAAAAGTGACTAGTTGCAAAGTGTAAAGATGATTGTTTTAGATGTGCTCTTCGATTTTTGTTTAAGCTTGTTTGTAAACAGTACCGCTGAACTGTCAAGGATGAATACTTGTTCATTTGTGTCGTCACGATAAAAACCCAAGTCCCTACTAGGCCGCCATGTTTTCGTAACCATCATCTTTTTCGCAAAGACGAAAACAGCGAAGAAGTATATAAGTTCGTTGTTGCTAAATATCTGTGATATTTAGCTGTGAAAGTTGATTTTTTATGTTTGATTATAAATGTGATATCGTTATGAAACGTGCGCTGCCAAATTGTAATACTGACTTTCACAATCAATGAAGTGTTGTATTTTACTTCATTTTGTTTACTTTGCTCTCACTGACTTGCTAGCTTTGATGGCCCCGAAGGACTGAGATGTTGGTTACGATAGCACTAGCTGGGGCGCCTTATTGTTGCCACCGGGCTGAAAAAACCTAATTACTGCAGGGCAGAGTTGCCATTTTAAAATCTGTGTTTCAACTGGAAAAATATGTGTACCATCTGTGTTGCATATTTTCGATCATAATCCGTGAAAATTTGTGAAAATTTTTGGAAAATCTGTCATTCTTATGAAATATTTATAAAAATCTATAGAAATTTGGTAATTTTGATGAAATCTGTGTTCTGTGAAACAGAATCTGTGTGGCAAAATAGTAAAAAAATCTGTGGTTTTACATAAAAATCTGTGAATATCGTAACTCTGCTGCAGGGTGGTATAAGAAGTGTTGTCAGTATCGTCAATAATAATGTAGTTTGACCAAAGATAAACTCAAGATGGAATGGTCTATGATTTCTCATGTACCATTCAAATAGGACCCCTCGATGATTTCGGTTCACCGTCAATTGTAGTTCAAATATTATTTGAAACAAAACAACAAACGTCGAATCGCTACATGCGTCGTAACTATGACAATGTTTGTTTATGTAGAATTAATCTCAAGTTGCAATATGAAAGAAATCGCGTTATTTTGCTGCATATCGAGTGGGTTTTGAAACATGAAAACAAAAATCAATTCGAATTATTGCTAAGAATCTGTTCAATTTGTAATATTCTTATCTTACGAAACACTAAAGTGGATGGATGTTACAACATATTTTGTTCGGTATGTTTACATATGTTTACTTCCTTCCAAACTTGTTTTGTTGTTATGGAATTTTAACGTCATTTTCAAATGTTTATCGACGCCTATTAACGAAGGGTCAACAAAAGAACAGTATTACTAAGTTCACTGGTTCACGATTACTGATCCGATATTTTTCGATGGATTGTATGGGACATTGTAATCTTGAGTTTATCTTTGGTTTGACACTGAATGTTTTGCTTTTCTGGAGCATAACCTCTTACATATTATTAATTTCAATTGGATAAAAGTTCAGTCTGTTTTAAATTCCTGTCTATGTGAAAGGTATGACAACATTAAAAAATTACTGGATGTTACAAAGGGGAAGCTTGAAATCACGAAATGTGATATAGATATGGATTATGTTGGATGTACATGAGAATACCTCAAGATCTTCAGATACTTTTCTTTGTTAGTATTTTTTCCAACTGTATATGTTAGATAGTTAGGTAATAAAACGGCGAAACTAATTATACAAAAATAAGTGTTCTTGTAAAATATTGTTATTTTTATTTGAATACGTTAAATAGTAAATGTAAAAAAAAAACTCTGGTAGGGTAACAGAGGTATTTTGGCCCACTTCAGGATTGATTTTATTTTGGCCCACTTTGTACAAATATCCTCCAAATGTTGTGATATCTTTGAAAAACCCTTCCGCAATAGGTAATATAATATGATAGGCATCAGTTTGATGCAACATGGGTTACTTAACATGGATAAAATCCGATAAAATCGATAAAGTTTGTTAGGTGGGCCAAAATATATGAAGTGGCCAAAATACCTCTGTTACCCTACATCTCAAACATGAACTTTATTCATTACAAGTTCATTTGTGCCGTCGTCTTTCAAAATCTAATATTTGTCTAAATGTTTTCAATTAACAAATAACCGCATGTTTTAAGGAAGAAATTTTTCATAAGTTCAGAGCTCTCTTTTGGAAACAGTGGTCGCGAGGGATGCATAGTTTATAACAGGAAGCAACTCGAATAAGAAGATCAAAGTTAATATTTTTCTGGAAATATAAGCCAGCTGACAGCAAAACCGTGTGATCCTGCCTTACACGGTATAATAGACGAAACTAGACATAAACACTTCTCAAGTATTCAGAAAGTCAGCAGAAAAATTATCTAAAATTTTGTGAAGTGTACAATAAAATAAGAGTAAATAACTTTGTTTGTTAATCTCGTATATCTACACACTTAAATTTTATTACTGGATCTCGGCGAAACAATTGCCGAGATTTGCAAAGCTCGGTAACCGCGTCGCAAAATGTATAATTAACGAAAATTTCGGCAATCTTGAACTGTCAATTATTGTCGAACTTGTCAGCAGCAATTTTGCTGTTATTTCGGCAAAGGCGATCGGGATCGAATCATGGAATACCGAGTCATCAGTAATCGAGTGTAGAAAGGATTTGGCTTTATTATTGCACGAAAAACTTATCACGAAAGCCAAGTTTGGGAAAAGAGTGTGTTTTATTAATGCTCACTATAATTAAATTAAAAGAAAAGAAATATCACAGCTTAAAACATTTTTTGTAATGCTCGCCCTATTCAAAAGTACCTTATGATAAATAAAAGAACCGGAATTTTCATTTTAAAATTCACGCTCTTGTCCAATCGGTTAACTTATATTCTCTCAACGTTGGCAACTCTTTTATACACATTCTGTCAAATTTTGGCGCATATCGTACGATTAGTTTTTGTTTGGCGTCTATACAAAGAAGTTGAAAAATTTTCGTGTGGCGATTTTTATAATGGATGAAAATTTAGAACAACGTGTGTGCATCAAATTTTGTGTTGCAAATGGATTCAAGTGTTCCGAAACGTTGAAAATGTTAGAAAAGGCCTTTGGTGAATCGTGTCTAGGAAAAACACAGGCATACGAGTGGTATAAACGCTTCAAAGGTGGTCGTACAAGCTTGGATCATGATGAGATCCCTGGAAAACATTGAATCGGCGAAGCAAATCGTGTTGCAAAATCGTTCTGTACCGATTAGAGAGATTGCTGTGTTGTTGGGCATCTCTTATGGATCAGCCGAACACATTTTAACAGATGTTTTTGGTTTGAAACGCGTCGCTTCTCGGCTGGTGCCAAAAAAGCTGAATTTCACGATAATGCGCCGGTTGAACCAACGCTCACACAGCGTTGGTTCAACCAAGCACCGTACTCTCCAGATATGGCCCCGTGTGACTTTTTTCTCTTCCCCAGACTCAAATTGCCACTGCGGGGAACGCGTTTTGAGACCATAGAGACCATAAAAGAGAATTCGCTGCGTGAACTAAAGGCCACACTTTCGGCGGCCTATAAAACTTGTATGGAAAATTGGATCGAGCGTTAGCATGCATGTATTGCCGCAGAAGGAGAGTACTTTGAAGGCGATAATAAAGAAATTTATTAAAAATTGAAATTTTTTTAAATGAAATTCCGGTTCTTTTTTTGATCATAAGGTATATATAAAAAGAACATTTTGATTCCACTTAGCTTTTCACGTAATACTGAAATCTCTCATTCGCCATATTCGTAAATATTTTTCAGCTCCATGAGAAATTGCGACGTCCGGTGCTATACAAAATCGATAGGTGACATTAAATGACAAGTGTCATGCCGAATTTCAGTAAAAGTTAACACACTGTTCGAAATATCGGCAAACGCATTTGCTGATTTCGATATATTAGTTGTTTACGGGCAAGTTCAGCAACATATTATGCCAAACCAAGACAATAAAATGCGCTTTACCGAGTTATCAGAACTTTACAATATCGAATTTCGGCAATGAGCATGTGAATTACTGAACAATCAGTAAAATTTCGTGTTGCCGATCTAATTCGGCATTTCATTATGCCGAGCTCGAAAATCGGTTTTAAGAGTGTACGTCTGGTTAGATAATATCTCAATAGTTTACCTAGACTCTTAATTTGTGCACTTTTGTTGGATTTTAAAAATAACTCACCCAGAATCAAATAAAATTGCACAAACTCAAAATCTTGGTAAATAATGGAAGTGCTTTTGAACCAGTTATGGGTAAAAACGATAAAAATGTTGGTGATTTGCTCGAATCATCCAGTAAATTTTTTCAAATTTTAGTTTAATTTTGTACTAACTTCCGCAGTACCGCATTAGTATTTATTTCTAGGTGCATCCAGTTTATCGTGTACACGCTTACTTGTGGCTACTCAGTGGCACAAAATGGTGTTTTACCCCAAATTGGGTAAAACCCTAACAAATTGATTAATACGATGTCTGATGAAAGTGTCACTGACTTTAATCAGAGAAATGGAGCTTGTGTAAGATAACAAACCAGTAAGTAGATTTTTAAATCTGATTCATGTTAATTACAAGCTAGATAGAATATGATAGTTTCAAACCATTTTTTCCCTTCAGCATCAACAATTATCTCTGTTTAATTCGAATAAAAATTTTGGTCTTGCCACACGAAAAAAATATTTTTTTCAGCTGGTCTTGCAGTTGAAAAAAAATCTTATCTCTGTCTTGACTGAACTGAAAGGGCGCCGAATCATTGGATACTATAAGAAGTAAAAATCCAGGGCTTGATTGTGGTATGTAAATATTAAGACTATTATAAATTGTCTTGTCATTGGAATTGCCTACAAATATATAAAACGAAGAAAAATGTACTTAACAATTATTTCGAATGAAATCTTTCACTCTTTAAAACATAACAATTTGAATGATTTTAACTAATAAAAGCGTAGATTACAATTCTAATAATTTTAAGTTAATATTTTATCAATTTTTAGTAAGATGTTGTACTAAATCTTCAAAATTTGAATAAAAACTAGTAGAGTTTGTACGTCATGTTAGTTGATGGCCATACGAACCGACATCAATTATACCGGTTCGTTTTCTCGTTGATGGCCTAACCGATTAGAAAACTGATTCATTCTGTAGGTTATACTAGTTAATGAAAAAACAATCTGTTTGGTTTTTTTCATCTGAATAGAATACCACAGTATTATATATGAGAACATGATTGATATGAGAAAGGCATCATAACACCATTAGGTGGATTGAAACAGGGTTTTCATTTGCACTCAGTAATCTTCGTTCAAGAGAGTAGTCTTTCTTGATTAAACGCGAGAAAATGAATTTATCCATTATTTTAAATTCGAGATATTTCCGAAATGTAGGTAAACAAAACGGTCGTTAACGCTATCGTCTTTTGTTTGTCTTTTTATTAAATCAATTACGATATTAAACAACCAAAAACATTAAGACACACTATTGAACATTCAGCGAAATAGTTTTCGGGGAAATGGCATTCGGTGAAGTGACCCATTCGGCGAAATGACCCTTTCGTTGCAATAGCCTCCGGCGAAACGGCTCATAACAAAATAAAATATAAAAATCGAAACAAACGTAGCTTGCGAATTATTTTGTTTGAATAATGTACTTAAAAATCTCTTGGTTCGATGAAATTCCCATGTTCACAATGTTTTTTAATTCTCATGTTTAGGGGTTTGTAATATTGCAATCTCCGGGCCCGCATTTTCTCTCGGCGGCCCTGGAAACAATGATATTCTAGCTTGAAATTAAAATGAATCAGATTCAAAAATCTACTAACTGATTTGTTCTTTTAAACAAGCTTCATTTCTCTGCGTGTACATATAAGGGAGTCATATCAGTCCTCTGATCTCCATACTTTACTTTAATGACGTGATTTTCCACTTGAATGGTTCACGTATATCTTTTGCCGATAATATCCATATCTGATTTGAAGCTCGCATGTGAGAATTTTGCATTTCTACAGCGACATATAGAGAACTTTGCTGATTGACCTGAACCGACTGATACTGAACAACTATTTATTTATTCGGCGCATTGATTATGCATTTAACTATACTATACTTAACTTGGAACGGCCATACACCTTACTGTCATCTGGATTTGATATTCATCGTTTGTGTAGTTAAATAAGATCTGATTGTTTCCTTTCTCATGAAAAAATGCTGTACACACAGGTGGTTTAATGTAATGCAAATATGCACTAATTTTTTTGGAGATGGTTGCTTTGACTTTAATGAACTTAAACTCAAATAAAAAGTCTAATTGTCCCATAGATATTGTGTTATTAATGTAAAATTTTCAACTTGATGTGTGTTTTTTTATAAAGTACCATGTAAAGAGCAACAATTTCCTTAAAATTGATCTAATTTGTAGCTATCAAACGGCCAAATAATGTTGATCTAATTAGAACCGGTTCTCAGTTTCTGGTTCTGGAAGTACCGGAAATAATGGTCAAAAACTTTAAAATGGAACTCACTTCGATTTCTTAGAGAAGGATGGACTGATCTTCACACACCTAGTTTCGAATTAAACGTTTTGTGATCTTACATGAAATTCCTGAATATTGTTTAAATATATGCCGGAATCACTGGGTGATATGTTCAAAAAATAAATGACAATATGCACTAACTCGGAGATGGCTAAACTGGAAGTACGTAGCGATTAGTGATTTGAAGAAATTTCCTTAAAATTGGTTAAAAAATCCAAAAATTTCTAGATCTTGCTACCAGAAGCAGTGTTAGTGATTGCCGAAAATTTGACAGAAGCTGCTATATTGCTGCTATTTATATTGTATACAACATTTTCAATCCGGTAGAAGATGCTACACGAACTCGAGTCTCTCAATACATGAACCGTGAGAGAATTTTGCTACATTTCTTCGCTACACTTCATACTCAGAGTATTTCACGTCCTTAAAAAAAATTACAGTCTGATAATGATCGTTGCTGTGTGGAATTTTCCAAGAGAGAATCGCAAATTGACAGTTATCGCAGAAAATCGAGTCGATGGTTCAACTTTATGATTCTCATACTAGGTTGCAATATTTCAAAACCCTTGTGTGGAGCATTCACAAACATTTTCATAGACACAACTTATACAAAGGTTATATGCACATAGTTAGAATAATCGTTGAAGAGTGGACGTTCTTTGATACGATAAAAGCCATCCTTGACCAGAAGATCAAATTATCTATATTTAGTTATACCGGTTTTCCGGTTCCGGAAGTACCGGAAATAGTGGTCAAAAATTGAACTCACTTTGATTCCCACAAACTTAGATTCAAATAAACTGTCTTAAAGTTATACGAACATATTCCACAGGAGGATCCTATTTCCGGTTCCGGAACTATAGAGTTGTTTAGAGCGACGATACAAACAAAAAAACTCAAAATAAAACTCATACACTTTTCTCAAAGCTACCTGAACCTGAACTGATGTTCACAAACTTAGATTCAAATAAATGGTTTTATGTTGAATGTTATCCGGATCCAACAGATTGATAAGCGCTCAACTTTCTAAACTCTAGTTGAGAGCGACGATGCTGAAAACGTTAGAAAAAAATTAAATTGGGCGCAAAACTAGTAGGTTATGTAAATGGATCGCCGATCGATCCGACTTCGGCTATACTAGACCCGGATTCCGAAAAAACCAATTTAACCGATTATTACAAACTCAGATTCTAGTTAAAAGTTAAAACAGGTGTTCTCGAAGTCGGTTCGTACGGCCATCAACTAACATCATGTACAAACTCTACTAGTTTTAATTGCAATTCAGAAGATCCGATTTTGACATCGTACTGAGAAAAGTGAGTAAAATCTTTTTTAGAATATATAACCACTATTTCCGGTGCTTCCGGAATCGAAAACCAAGAGCCAGGATAGCTGAAAATGGTTCGATTTGCTGCCTACTGATGATCGCTCCGATTGGGGTAGTTTTGAGGTATGTTTAGAAATTTTTTTACGGTTTTTGTTTCGACGCTTTAAGGGGTAACACCACTGTAGAAAAAAGAGGACTTTTTTGGTGAATTTTTTTGGGATCCAAAAAATTGAGTAATCCGAATTTTGTTTGAAGCACTTTTAATATGTATATTTAAGTACAAAAAAAAATTATCAGTTTTAAAAATCGAAAAACAAAATGGCGGTTGGGCTGGATTTTCAGTAAAATGGCAGCCCTTCGAAAATAAAACCGCATTTCCGGCCGTCAAAATGCAGCACTTTTACGAAAATGCCGCCAAGCTGTCATTTTGTTTTTCAATTTTTAAAACTGATCATTTTTTTTTGTACTTAAATATACATAATAAAAAGTTCTTTATAAAAAAATTCGGATTACTCCATTTTTTGGATCCCAAAATAATTCCCCAAAATAGTCCTCATTTTACCTTTTTTTTATAAATATAAAAAATAGGTATAGAATTCGTTCAAACTTTAGAACATTTTTCCGAGGCCCAGAGGGCCGAATGTCATATACCAATCGATTCAGCTCGACGAACTGAGCAAATGTCCGTGTGTCTGTATGTGTGTTGCCAACTAAGAGGTCGAGATCTCAGAGATGGCTGGACCGATTATGATCAAACTAGTCGCAAATGAAAGGTCTCCCCGTCACCTTGAACGCTTTTGAATGGTTTTGAGATAGGATGTTTACTTTTTGAGTTATACGAAGTTTTATGTCAAAATTTTCAGTTTTTTTACAGCATCTGTCACAATTGACCTTGAAAACAGAATAAATTTCCAGACTTATATTTCGCACGGTAATAGTTATCCATCAAGTCATAGATTGTTAAAATCCGTCCATTTTTAACGGAGATATCGAAATTTTTGTGTAAGCGACTTTTTTTTCTTATTCCAGCGGTAGAAGTTTTGAGCGCTGTCTGCAAAGAAATGCTTGGGAGCAACATAAAACACGATTATTTATACTGTTACATACATTTGTTTCTAAGTACCCAAAAGACTGTGTACAGCATGATATTTTGCCTCGGACCGATTTTAGCACGGTTCGTTTTTGGCATCATAATCGTTCGAATATGCCATATGTAAAGCAGATGATGGCAGAATTTTCGAGTTGAAAGCAATTCCATAATTATATTGATTTAAACTACTTACAGCAATAAATTCTGGAAGAACATAACACCCATGTACCATTCGAATCAGTTCGTCGAGATCAGCAAATGAGTGTGTGTTTTTTTCGGATATGACTCAAACGTTTTCTACAAACTCAGATTCATATGAAAAGTCGTATACTCCCAAACAAGATTCCTGAATTATGTTTAGTTCCTACCTCTGGTTCCGGAACTACAGGATGATATGTGAAACGAAATTAGAACTGTGTAACTCATTTTTCTCGTAGATGACTGAACCGATCTAAGATTCAATGAAATCTAAGAATCATCTAAGATTCAAATGAAAAGTTTTAAGATTCCATAAAACATCTTGTTTTTCAGTCAGATCCGACTTCCGGTTTCGGAGATAGAATAAAAATGTCTATTTCACATGAATTAATCAGGTTTATCGGGTTAGCTGATTTGGATAGTCGATAACCAAATAAACTTATTCCATTTTTGGTTGTATTCAGTTTTCGTTTTGGAAGGCACCCAAAAATTTAATTCGCACTACGATTCCTCAAAGATGTCTACATTGATTTTCAAACATTTTGAAACGAATGTGAACTATACAGCTATTTAGGTGAATTTGTCTGATTTCGCCTACACCGAATTTCGAGTTCCGGTTCCAGTATCGAATCGTTTCTCAAAGCTCAATCGTTTTCTCAAAAAAAGCTAAATCGAATTTCAGAAACAAAAGTTCAAATTTAAATAAATCCAATTTTATCCAATTCTGACTTCCGATTCTGGAATTGTAGGATGATGAATTTTTAAATTCAAAGCGATATAGAAGATGACAATCCCGAAAAGCCATACGAATCGGTTCGGGTTATGCTGGTTCCTGAATACCGGCTCTAGAAGTACCTTAAATTACCCTAAACTCTAAAGTGGAAATTACTTCGACATATCATGGAATGTTTAATCGATTGTTACACTTTTAGATTCAAATTCGATCCGATTTGCAGTTTCGACATTACAGAGTAATGAGTGATTAGAATCTCAAATTGCCACCTAAAACGACGGACATTAGAATAATGTCATGAAAACTGGAACACCGAAGAATATTCATGCAAAAAACACATGCGGATTGATAGAAAAGGTATCATCTCACTGCTAGGTGGATTAAGCACGTTTTGTTTTTTCTACAGTGGTGTAACCCCTTAAATGACGGTAAAACATTTTTAACAAAATTTACTCTAAAATTCCGATACCGGAAGAATCCAGATGAAAAACAGGATTTCCCTAAGGGATCACAAGCAGGGATGCCAGGTTCACAGATTAATCTGTATTTCGCAGATTTTCAATTTTCTGCATAGATTTTAAAAATGACGCAGATTTTCACAGATTTCTGAAAATGATCACAGATTTTCACAGATTCTGGAATAAATCACAGATTTTTTAAATCGAGCACAGTTTAGCACCAAAAAGTACAGAGCGGTTGAGGAAAAAGGTACAGAGCGTGTTGGTAGTGAGACCTTTTTTGTTTTTTTTTTGCTCACCAAATTGATTTCGATCTGCTATTATGGATGCACAGCTTTTCACAGACAGGTTTTTGGCTTGATCACAGATTTTTGAAAAAATGACCTGGCATCCCTGATCACAAGATCTTTCGTTTGAAAATAAGTTTCAGCCATCCCGGAGAATGGCTGAAACTTATACTTACAAACAGACATTTTGCGATCTCGTCGAACTGATTCGAATGGAATAAAAATCGGTACTCGGTTCGACAGTCGGTTTTCACAGTGATTGCAGTTTTTTCCTACATGAGAAAGGAAAAAAGGACATGTTGAATTTTATCACAAATTTCCTACAATTTATAAGGTTCATGTATGTTTCAATATTACTTGCAATGCATACTATTAGCTATTCAATTTCTCTGAAACATAAACACTCACGTAAGTGTGCGGAGAAACAAAAAAAAAAATTCAAACAATAAATAAACTGGATGGCGCATGTCTCCCGAATGTAATGAAAACAAATCTTCGGGTGCCGACCGAACGTGCACGTTTCTTTATTACTTTTCAAATCGTATCTATCCGCAACAACACATCATTCAGCAACATCCAATCTTGAACTAAACAGTATGGTAGACTACTTGCTCTCGTTTGTGCCGCGTTGATAAGGAAGTTAAATCGTTTCCGCTTCTTTAGTGCCCACTCCATTGATGATGAAATATTACTATGGAACTCCGGAAGGGGAAATTTTATTCCACCGCATTGTAAAATCGGTTGTAGCTCCCATCGGAATCAGCAAGCTCAAGTGGCGCTCCACATCGTCTCTGACTTATTCTCGCCAGATTCTCTCGAATGCCAGAATAAATCAATAAAGGTCCGTACGAAAGGTTCAATATTCCAATGAATCTCATCAACCAAGCAAATCCGATCAATGGAACTAGCTCACCACCCACGATCGGTGCCAGTGAATAAGCAAGGCTTACAGCAATTTGTTGAATGGCATATACGGCTCCATAGTTTGGTGGCGAATCACCTAGTAACGAGATAAAGTTTTAAATAGAAAGATATTTAAAATTTTGCACGAAAAAATATTGACGTACAGATATCACTTTCATTATCACTTGAGCATTGACTTTCTACTATGGTGGCTAGTAGAGGAATTAAAGCTGCATCCAGTACACCGATTCCCAATCCAAGTCCGAAATGTGGTAACAAAAGTCCAAGAACTGTAACCGCTGACGGAATCAGTATGCAAGAAATTCCTACCAAAAGGAGTGCCAAAATAGCTACTTTGATTTGTCCACACTTGTACGCGATTCCCCCGAAAAAATTAGTCCCTATCCAGTATCCTATGGAGTCTGGAATAAAAACTGTGCCCAACTGCCACTTTTTTGGGTGCAACACATCCATCATCCACAACGGTAAGCATGGTTCCAAAATAGACATCGCCGACGTTGAAATCCAAATAGCACCAATTATCACAAGAATAAGTTTATCGGTTAGGAGAGGGATCCACTTAGAATTTCCGTGTTCAATTATTGCAGAGGATGATTGATGTCGCATTGAAAAGTCTAAGGTAATAAATTGAACCAGTAATACTATCAAACAAAGAGCAGATAGAATATGAAACGGGGCCGCTTTTCCAACAACATCGTAAGCAATTCCACCGAAAGGATAACCAACCAGAACGCCTACGGCAATACTACCGAGAATCGTACCCATTACTTTTGATCGTTTATCCGGTTCAGTGTACAGTTGGGCTACCAAACTCATACCACAGACACAGATGCATGCAGAGCCTACTCCATGAATGGCTCGGGCAATGAACAAAGATGCGTACGACTGTCCAAATGCAAAGATCATGGAGGCTATCAACAAACTGAACATTCCGAAAGCTATCGGTATACTATATCCAAGTTTGGTTGAGACATTTCCAACAATTGGGTTGAATATCAACTGGATAAGTGCCTTAACGGCCAGTAAAATCCCAATCGAACCGTTTTCAGACTCTAACGATCTTGGTTGATCCGCCACTGTTAGGTTCATCATTGATACCTGTCCTGTAGTAGCACCAATTAAATTCGGAACATAATGGAGATCAAAATGTTTGTACATCACACTCTGCGGAATCATGATTGTAGTATTTGAACTTGAATAAAAGTGCACCAGGTAGTCGGGGAGAATGGGAACTGAAAGTAAAAAATAAATAAAACATCAATTCACTATAAGTAATACACTGTTGAATCAATCACGCACCGATGACAGTCAGTAACATATTATCCAAATATAAGGAAATATAAACGATAAAAGCCACGAACACTCGACTCTGTCGCCGATCTTTACTGATAAATGAAAACATATTGTAGCGAATCGGTTGCAACAATCCCGCCGGTATTGGTTTTTTGAAGTAATGAAAAAATTCGACACGTGCGAATGTCACTTCGGTGCATCAATATGGTACTCTTGCAAGAATATGTGGTTGTTTTCTCTAGTAAGAGATGTGCTTTATACTTTCCACCCACGCCCTACAATGTCGGGAAATGCAGCGCCGTATCGTTTGCTCGTCAAAAGCAATGAACTGTACTCGATACTACTGAAATGGTAACTGAATGTTATCAATTTTCTTTTGCTGGTTTAGGTTAACAAGTGTATGTAAGGAAGCCGTCGCATATATCCTCGTGTTAAACACAAACTACCACCCGAAGTTGATACAACGGATGCGTGTCGTTCGGGTGGCGCAATGGAAAATGAATTGAAATATATTTTTTCGTGAATACGACTTACTTTACTATGGGGTGCCTTTTCAAAATTTACCCTCTGAGAGAGTGATAAGTTTTTTCTCTTGTTGTATCTATCAGGAATCAGGAATCAGAACAAATTGGCTCAAATGGCACGTTCCCCTTGATATTTGGAGATTTGTGCCTTGCCATCAATTTGTTTTTAGCATCATTTTCCCGATATATAAGAGGGAAGGATTGAAACCTCTACGAGGTCCCGAACAGTCTGCTGTTAATAAAACCTCCAACCCCCGAGAGGATTTAGAGATCTTACAAAAGCGACACCATTCTGAACTCCCGGAAGAATGCAGAACGATTCGCAGTATGTACGAGCAGAAGTAAATTCGGCACCCCCTAAAGGATGCCAAACAATCTTCTAAACCCTATTTAAGGTGAATACAGAAGGGATTCATTCACTCCAGGAAGAACGATGAACCCTTCTGACTATAGCTCCTTACCACATTGGGTGAGAAACGAGAGAATATCCTTCAATTTTAGCTCCGCATACACAGACTCAACCATGTATGGAGAACCAAAAACCCGGATACGTTGCTGCGTCAATGCGGGACAGTTACATATCAGATGATATGAAGTACCATAATCGCATTCACACAAATCACACGAATAATACTCAGCACGTTGAATAGTAGCCATGTGATAATTGAGTTTGCAATGTCCAGTCAGAGCTCTGACCAGAATACTGCAATGTTGCTTGGAGAAATGCAGTAGACACTTTGACATTTTCAGATTTAAATCTGGTAGAAATGCTTTTGTCTGAGCGCAAGTTTGCAAGCTGCGCCAGTAGCTGGCATGTTTGGATGCAGCCCAAGAACGAATCTTGTGCTTTATCCAACTAGTTGAAAGTGGTAAAGCTGGTTCAGGACCAACGAAATCATTCGTTGCACCAGCTCTAGCCCACTCATCAGCCCATTCATTTCCAGTAATACCAGAATGGCCGGGTACCCATAAGAAGTAAACAGCATTTGAAATGCTGAGGTCTTCAATTTGAGTTCGACATGCGATCACTAGATTCGACCGTGAGTCATTCGAACTGAGTGCTTTTAAGGCTGCCTGACTGTCGGAACAAAAATAAATTCGTTTACCACAGAACCTCTGCTGAAGTGCCGATTGTACTCCACACAGAATCGCGTAGATTTCTGCTTGGAACACAGTACAGTATCTACCAAGTGAATGAGACTGCTCCAGCCTCATTTCACGACAGTAGACACCAGCACCAGCACGACCATTCAACAGAGAACTGTCCGTATAACAAACTATGTGTTCATCAAGTTGTCGTTCCAGACAACCAGACAACCATTCATCACGAAGAGGATAGCTCACATGGAATGTTTTGAAAGGAAAACTGCATGTGAGAGTTAGGTCACTAGGAGCGAGTAAATACTCATCCCTTGTAACCATTTGAGACCACAAGCGAGTGTGGCTGGTAGCATAATCTAATGGGTTACTGTTCCAAAGCCCTGTAACCCTAAGACGGTATGCACAAGATAATGCTTCTTGTTTTAGGAACACTTGTAGTGGTTTAATGCACAGTAGCGCCTCTAGAGCAGCAGTAGGAGTTGTCGTGAATGCTCCTGTCATCGCCATTAGGACCATCCTTTGGAGATGATTTAGCTTTGACTGAACTGTCGCGACTTCTCCTTTCTGCCACCATACAAGACAACCATATGCTAAAATTGGTCTAACAATAGTTGTGTAGATCCAATGAATATATCTGGGTTTGAGTCCCCATGATTTTCCAAAAGCTCGTCTGCATTGGCCGAAAGCCATACAAGCTCTCTTAATCCTGAAGTCAATGTGAGCAGACCAATTCAGTTTTGAGTCAAGAATAACCCCGACGTATTTAACTTGATCGACCACAGTGACCTCTGAACCGAAGAACTGTAACGGACGAGCTCCTGTGATTATCCTACGATGAGTGAAAAGCACCATTGATGTTTTGCCCGGATTTACAGATAATTCCACCTGACAACACCATTGTTCAACAGATCGCAGGGCTTGCTGCATTAAATCAAAGAGAGTGTTAATGCTTATACCGGTCATCAATATATGATAATCGTCGGCAAAACCATAAGTCGGAAATCCAAGGTTATTAAGTTTCCTTAACAAGCCATCAGCGACTAGGTTCCATAAAAGTGGGGATAGTACACCACCTTGAGGACACCCACGGACACTCAGCTTTCTAATCTCTGCTTGCCGAAGCGATGAACAAAGAAGTCGATTGCTAAGCATTGCGTGTATCCAATTTGTGATACTTGAAGGTATGCCATGACCACGGGCTGCTTCCAGAATTGAATTGAAAGACACATTATCAAAGGCACCTTCAATATCTAGGAAAACTCCCAAGCAAGATTGCTTTTGTGAGAAAGCTTTTTCAATGTTGTACACAACATCATGTAACAGGGTTGTTGTGGACTTTCCACGCTGGTAAGCATGTTGCATTCCATGTAACGGATGCACGCCCAAACTAACATTCCTGATATAGTGATCTACTATGCGTTCCACTGTTTTAAGAAGAAATGAGCTTAGACTGATAGGCCTGAAACTCTTCGCTTCCTCATAAGTGTCGCGACCGCCTTTGGGAATAAATTTGACAATTACTTCCTGCCAGGCTCTTGGAATATATCCTGTCGCAAGACTAAAAGTAAGTATTTTCTTCAAAACATGTTTGAAATGTTCATACCCTTTCTGCAGTAACACTGGGAAAACTCCATCCTTTCCAGGAGACTTGTACGGAGCAAAACTCTCAACTGCCCATTTGACCGATTCAATCGTCACAACGCTTCGAGCAAGGGCCCAAGAATCGTAACTACCTGAAAAAGTCTCGGGAAGAGCTGTCGGTGATGGATCCATACATCCTGGAAAGTGAGTGTTAAAAAGGCAGTGAAGTACATCACTTTCATCAGACAAGTGTTCACCATCTGAAGTTCTTAAGAAACTGACATTAAAGTCCTTAGACTTCGAAAGTAACTTATTTAATCTGCTAGCCTCGTTGAGACTAGAGACATTTGTGCAGAGGCTTTTCCAACCACTTCGCTCAGACGATCGAAGAGCATTTTTGTAAGCCCTTCGAGCCAACACGAATGCCTCCGAGCCATCTCTGCGTCGGTGGTTCCAAGCTCTTCTGCATAGTTTCCTTAGTCTAGCAAGTTCAGCATTCCACCAAGGAGTTCCTCTAGTAGCTCGCACAATCCGAAGTGGACAAGCCTCTTCATATGCTGCAACTATGAGTGAATTTGTCTCGTCGACAACATTTTCCAAATCAATTGGAGTTTCAACTGTTGGTTGGTACCCGTAAAATCTAGTCGCCAAGCCCTCTTCATAGAGGTCCCAGTTTGTAGATTTGGGATTACGATATGTGATAATATCAAATTTAACGTTTGAATGATCAAAGAAGATGTACTTATGATCAGACAACGAAGGTTCGAGCTCATCAGAGACGAGCCAATTCACCAACTCATGTGCAATTCTATCAGAGCAGAGAGTTACGTCCAAAACCTCCTCTCTTCCAGATCTCGCAAAAGTTTGGCGGTTTCCTGCATTGACTATGTGCAGGTTTGTACTGCTCACGAATTCCATCATATCAGAGCCTCTCGAATTTATATCTGTGCTGCCCCAAATGATATGGTGAGCATTTATGTCACTGCCGATTACAAGCGGTATATCACTCTTGCAGCAGTATGATACAACCTTTTTGAAGTCATCGCTTGGCGAAGGTTGGTTATGCGGTAAATATGCCGAACAATAGACATTTTTCCTGTCTATGCCATCAATAGTCATACCAACTGTGACAGCACAAATATCCCGAGTTGTGAGCTCCGATATGAGAGAAACATCGAGAGCACTATTTGCAAGTATGCATGCTCGAGCCATTTCACGTGGATTAGTCATACCGTTCTTGTTGAAGGCAACAAAGACTGGGTTTAACAATTTTCCAACGTAGAAGTTTCCCTTTTGGAAATATGGTTCTTGAACCAAAGCTATAGAAGCTTTACCTTCTTGAAGAAGTCTGGATAGATTCATAGTTGCTGTACGTTTATGCTGAAGATTGATTTGTGCCACTCTAACCATTATAAATTAGAGTAACGAACATTCCACCTCCAGCACCAACCGTACAACAACTACAAGAAACCAAATATATTGGCTTATAATCGCCTATAGCGAACCATGTAAGGATTTTTTTAAATGTTATTATCATTTAAATCCCACGAGTTGCGAAGAAAGAAGTCGTCCACTGTGCCAGAGCTTCGCTTAACACAGTAAGGGAACACCCCAAGATATTCCGTTCACGACTGCATTGTTTAACCTCCTGCAGCCATTCAGCCATCGGCACGGAAATACACCTTGGCTTAGGAGTTCCTATTTTTGTGGCCTTTTACGACATGGAACAGGAAACCAGTGGATCAATTCTTGGTAAAAAATAATTCCGCCGGATGCCACACGGCTTACCTGTTTGGTGGACTTATACCACCGGTACAGGTGGACCGTAGCGTTATTCTTAGCCAGTTGGGAAACCGCTACCGACACTACACGGCTATCTAGGCTGCTCAGAGAGGGAAGTTGACATTGATGGTCAACTTCCATGGATGGCCGAGCAGCCGGTTAAACACTTGTTAAACACAAACTACCACCCGAAGTTGATACAACGGATGCGTGTCGTTCGGGTGGCGCAATGGAAAATGAATTGAAATATATTTTTTCGTGAATACGACTTACTTTACTATGGGGTGCCTTTTCAAAATTTACCCTCTGAGAGAGTGATAAGTTTTTTCTCTTGTTGTATCTAACAAATCAACATAATTTTTGATGCTTGCATCGGAAATATGATCACAATTTTATGATAAAATATTCAGTTGTGTGATGTGAAGTGATGTGAAGTGAAGCCACCATCAGTTCAAGGACTTTCCATTCACTTTCTTACTATAGCTGTTACCGAAAAGCGAACAAAAAGGGTTGGGCGGATATGTAAGTAGAGTTACTTACTCGTATTCCGCGGGAATAAAAGATGCTCTTCCAACCATAATATCCAGTGCATGGATGAAGCATTTCGCTATACATGCTTGAACCCGCCTGATGGTTTGTTTGAGAAGGGCGCGTCAGACTCATTTCAAACCTTCAGAAGGAAACAAGTTTCCTTCAAGTGACTTGGGCTGGCCATCCACAATCCCTCGTCTAGTCGTCAATTCGTCCGATGCCCTGATGCTCCCTACCCTTTACGACCCCGTGCAAAATGTTTTATATTGAAAAATACAATGAAACATAGTGTAATGAAATTAATATAACATGAAAAGATATAATAGATTACAAAATAATACAATATAACATAATATAATATAATATATTTTAATTTAATATAATATAATACAATGTCATACAATATAATATAATATATCATAAAACAATATATAAAATAACATTTAGTGTAGGAAGTAGAATATTTCCCTTCTAATAACAATAATAATATCCAAATCTATAAAAATAATATATGTTATTATTATTGATGACAAATTAATAATAATAACAGTATATATTATAATGAAAATAATAATAAAAAACGAATCTAATATAGTACAATGAATTATATAATAAATAATAGAATGAATAAAATGATATGTTGCGATATGCTATGATATTATATTACTTGAATTTATATGTCATTTCTCATCCTCTCATTCTGCCATCAACGCATTCCATCGACCAATTGTCACCACAGACACACGTGTAGGCATGAAACAGGAACCAGTGAGGACCAAGCTCACCTTGTGACGACCTTGATAGTTAGTTAAAAGATTACTTTAAAAATGATAACTTATAAGGAAAACAAATTTATATTTTGCGCAGAGGTACGTAGTACTACTCATAATAAACCCTATAATATAATATAATATAATATAATATAATATAATATAATATAATATAATATAATACAACATAATGCAATACAATATAATATAATATAATAAAATATAATATAATTATATAATATAATATGCTATGATGCAATGCAGTATAATACCATAATAACATAAAATAGTGTAAGACGATAATATATGAAACAATATGCTATGATATAATATAACAGTTAATGTCGCAGTGTAAGTTACGCTCTTCTCATAATAAAAATAATACTAATAATACATGATGTAATAAACGACAGAATTATATGTTACAATATACTATGATAAACATTGCACTTTAGGATGGGCTTCAACCTACAAGCCATTTCGCACCCTCTCATTCTGCTACTAACGCAGAAGGCGATAGCACCCAGTCGACGCCGTTCTATTGATCAAATGTCATCATAGACGCTCGGGGAGGCATGAGATAGGGACTTGTGAGGACTTAGTTATCTCACCATTTGACGACCATGATAAAATATTCAGTTGTTTGACATAATCTCAAATAATTCAAAATTAAACTTTTCTGAAATGTTTGGTATAAACGAGTATCAAAGAGGATAATTCACAAGGCACGTTTGCCTTTCTCGTATTTTTAAAGCTCATAGCTCAGTGATCTGTGAAAGGATTTATATAATCTAACTACCAATAAAATCAAAATTTTTCAACTTAAGCGTGTATAGAAAAAGCATTGAAGTATTTCAATAGTACACTATTCAAAACCCTGTCTCATTTGACCCATGTCAACACCAGCCAATCAGAACGCGTTCTGAGGAAGAGAACAAAATATCTGCTGCTGTACAACAAATCGTTCGAGAAAATGTTTCCAACAGTGTTTAATATCGTAGTGAGCTCCACAATTTGGTCCTTCTGAAAGGCAGGAATGGATCCCGTACAGCATCCGGATAGTTTCTTTCAATGAAATGAAAATCCGAAATGAAATAATCGAAATTAAAATTTTAATGCTGCTATTTTTATAGCCGTTAGGACCGCCCATTAGTGAAAAAGCTACAAACGAGATCAGGTTAAAACGAACCTCTCAACAAAAATTGGATCAGTTTGGATTCTATCGCCTCTGCGAGCAGATGTATTTTGTGTCGTTTGCAAAGCTAGTTTCGCTTCCGACAAGAGCGATTACGTCATAGCTGCCAGTCATTTGCATTGGTGAGAAAGCAACTGTGGAAAGCATTGCACAAAATCAGCCGTTCTAATGGCTCTAAAAGTTTTCTAAAGAACTATTAGGATTTCTTGCTCGCAAATCGAAGGGAAATATCCTCAGTTTAGTGCAAATCTAGAACTGTTTGATTTGATTTTTGCACTTTTCGCTGTGTGAAATTCACAGTAATCTAGATCAAGTGAAGCCTTCTTTGTTTTTGCGAAAAATGTGGAAAAGGGGAATGCTTACATTTGATCAACCAATTGATATTCGGAAGTGTTAAGGAACATGCTAGTTGTTTTCGTATTCACGACATCCAGTTATGTCTCTGACATTACCCACCCGCTTTTTTTTTCTAAGGAATGTATGGGGAAATTTGGCCACTTAAAAATAGGTTATAATCGATTCAGTCACTCTGTTTTCATTCTATAAATTCATAAGAAAAATTCGCATGTCGGCAACTAACGAAATAATTGACTGGTGAAGAGTAAAAATTTTCTGAAGTGCCCACCCCATTTTTCACGAGGTAATCGATTTTTCAATAAGTGTTATCGTTTTGTAGTACTAGTATCTACGAATATGTTCGTGAAATATTTTGTTAATATTTGAATGTTTTATACTATTTTTAGTAACATAAATATGTATATACCTTTACCTGAAACTTAAGTTCTTTTTCGAATTACACGAAATTTTGCAAATAGATAAGCAACTATCTTTATCATAGAATGAAGAAAAAATTGTTTAAAAGTGTTCAATTTTACTAAACTTTCAATTTAAATTTCCAAAGAAATCGAAATTAAAGAACCTTCTTCACGCGAATTTTGTTTCTTGTTAATGTTAAAATGCTGCATATATTATTTGTTTTCATAACAAGCAAAACAAATGTTGTGCTCTAAAAGGGTTTTTTTAATATTCGATATTATTTAAATATTTTTTGTGTACGCGCTCTGTATGCAAAGTTCAGCTCGTGAGCGAATCGGCATGCTGCGGCAGGGTTCGGTGCGACGTCGTCGGTGCGACTGAAGTGAGCTGCAACAGGTTCGGAAAAGTAGGTATAGAATATTATATTTTTCTCCAATAGGTATGTACATATCAATTACATAATATTTATATTATTATTATTATTTTTTTTGCATAAATATCTGTTTATTAATCTTATTTTTGTGTATTACATCAACATTTTACAGTACAAGTGTTTTGACCCTTTGGCCTTTCATCTTTGTTGTTCATACGATTCGTTATTAATATTAGGTGTTTTAGTTACTCTTGTTTTACATACTAATGTTTAATCATAATATTTATTTTAATTATTTATAAAATGTCTACCTACTTATAACTATCCCTAACCTAATACGTACAAATTTTGAATTATTTGTATTTCAGAGATTGAGCACCTCTCTTCAAATATCGTGCAGTATTGTTCGAATTTTTGTTCTAGTATATCCAGGGAGGCCATCTCATGTACTTCACTAGTCCTTGTCCAAGGGGGTAGATTTAGAATCATCTTTAAGATCTTACTTTGAATGCACTGAAGCCTAAGTTTGTGTGTTCGTGCACAGCCCCGCCAAACAGGGACTGCGTATTCAATTGCGGGGTAGATGATTTGTTTATAGACAGCCATCTGATTCTTCAGGCATAGTTTAGATGTTCTACAAATCAGCGGATACAGAGACCTAATGAGTATGCTGCATTTTTGAACGATTTTGTCAACATGTGACCTAAATATCAGATGTCTGTCAAAGGTGAGTCCTAGATAGATAACTTCATCGGACCATTGAATGACCTCATCACCGAATCGTATTCTGCATTCGTCTGATGGAACAAGTTTTGGAGATCTTGAATGTGGAAACAAGATGACCTGAGTTTTTGCTGCATTGATCACAATTTTCCAGCTTGTAAAATATTCCGTTAAAGCGTCCAGACCTGTCTGTAGTTTATTCTTCAGAGCATTAATGACACGACCTTTGTAAAGAATGGCAGTATCATCAGCAAATTGTGACAGAACACCACCACCTGGAAGAGGTGGGATGTCTGATGTAAAAATGTTGTATAGAATGGGACCTAGGATACTTCCCTGGGGTACACCAGCAGGAATAGTAAATCTTTCTGAAAGTGCATTATTCAGAGAAACCTGGAATGCTCTATCTGCAAGATAATTTTTGATAATTTTAATGAGATACATGGGAAAATTATACCGATGCAGTTTGAACACCAGTCCATCGTGCCACACATTATCGAATGGCTTTTCAATATCCAATATTGCCATGGCAGTCGTTTTGGACACTGATTTGTTTTGCTGGATGACGTTGTTAACCCTTGTGAGTTGGTGGATGGTGGATCTTTCCTTCCGGAACCCAAACTGTTCTTCCAGAAATATATCCTGTTCATCTGCGAAAGCAAGAATTCGCCTTTGTATTGACTTTTCAAACAGCTTGGATAGGGCAGAGAGTAAGCTGATGGGCCGATAGCTCTTGGAAAAGGAAGGATCTTTCCCCGGTTTCAAAACTGGGATTCTGAACTTTAGCTAACTTCCACATTGAAGGAAAGTAACCAAGCTCCCAGCACCTGTTAAAAATTTTACCTAAGAAGACAAATGAGCGAATACTCAAATGTTTCAGCTCAATGTTGAATGTGTTGTCGAAACCGGGGGCCTTCATATTTTTGGATTTTTTCACAAAAGCCATCAGCTCATTCGCAGTGACTCTACTTTCCTCAGGAACCAAGCTGTCTGATTGTTCAACCTCAGCTACGCTATCAGCAACGGCTCTTTCATATGGACTAACAATGTTAAGTCCTAAATTGTGAGAACACACAAACTGCTGGCCTAGTGCATTTGCCTTCTCTACTGGTGTGATTGAAGGTATTCCTTCAGCTGCGTCCTGGGGTGACATCAGAGGAGGAATAGGCTTCGGTTTTTTCTTAAGCACCTTCGTTAAGGACCAGAAGGGCTTTGAATGTGGGAGAATTTCTCGAAGCTTTTGCTGGAAGCTCCTGTTGCGAAGCTCAGATATCCTTTCCTGGATTATCCTAGTTAAGTTGTTATAAGTAGTCTTCCTATCTAGGATGCCAGTTCGTTGATACTGCCTCCGGTAGATATTCCGAAGTCGGATGAGTTTCTTGGTGACACTGTCGATTTGAAGAGAGGAACTCGGCATATGTTGTACTGGAACCGTCCTATCACGAGCGACTGTGATTGAATGCTGGAAGGAAGATAGGGCTGCATCGATTTCCATCGGGGAATCAAGTGGCAAATCGATATTAATAAGTTGGTCGACGATATGTTGCAATTGGACCCAATCGGTGCGATAATAGTTCCTCCGAGGTTGAATAGGCACTGTTTCTGGTGAAGATCCCAACGTCAATATTACTGGAAAGTGGTCCAAAGAGAGCTCGTAGAAGACAACCGGAGAGCTGTCTATGGCGATGTTGCTGATGAATATATCCAAAATGGAATGAACTCCCGATCTGGAAAGTCGCGTTGGTTGATCCGAAGCGAGGATGTTGTATTGTTCAGCTTCGTAATCTTCGGCAAGTACGAATCCGTTTCGATTCTGTCTTCTGTTTCCCCACAGCTCATGCCGTGCGTTCAGGTCCCCAGCAATGATGAATTTGTTCTGTCGTCGAGTGAGCATAGCCAGATCTCGCTTCAATAATGCACACGTACCATCTCGAAGATTGGTTTGTTTGGGGCAGTACGCTGCAATGATGATGATGGGTTCCATCGTCGTTGTAATCTCAATTCCGATGGCTTCTATGAGTTTCAATTTAAAGGCTGACAGAAGCCTGTGCTGAATGGATCGTTTAATGGCAATGGCAACTCCCCCTCCTCTGGTAGTTGCCCTGTCGAGCCTGTGAATCCTGTAATTGGAAATAAAAATATAAATTTCAGGTTTAAGATGAGTTTCAGTTAAAATAGCAATATCGGCATTCTTCTCTTGAAGAAAGTCGGACAATTCAGCAGTTTTGCTCCTGAGTGAGCAAGCATTCCAATTTACTATAACCAACTCATTATATTGCATATTCGATGATGAATTTGCCTAAGGCGTTGATTTGCTCTAACCGCGTTCTGCAGTTTCGTAGTTTTGTTGTCATTGTTTCAAAAATGACGATCAGTTGTTCAGCAGAAAATAAATCACCAGAGTCATCCTTTGCTTGTGGTTGATTATTTATTTATTTATTTATTTATTTTTTCTCTAATTCATCCGACAATAAAAGGTCTTAATGAATATAATGTAGTCAAGTTATAAAATAGTGGAACGTAACACTTTCTGCGCAAATTTATGTGTAGGTACGCCGAAATCGAAGAGATGTTCAACAGTCCCAAATGTTCTGATGCATGCTGTTATCGGTTCATAGAATCCAAACGTCGTTCGGTGAAATCTCGGTTGAAGTAAACCAGTAGAACGAAGCGATCGTTGTGAAGCACGGAAATCAAGACTCGATAAAAGCTTCGAAGAGTCAATATCGCCGTTTACTATTTTCGCAACAATAATTGCTTGCTGAATTTTTCTGCGCCGTTCCAGTGTGTCCAAACGGCAGCGATCGGGATACGGTGGAAGATCTAGCGGATTTTGCCAGGGTAGATTCCTTAGAGCGAATCGAACAAATCTTTTCTGCACACGTTCAATTCGTAAACTCCAAGCTAGTTGATACGGACTCCAAACTATGCTAGCATTTTCAAGTATAGGCCGAACTAGCGAGCAGTATAATGCCTTCAAACAATGTGGATCCTTAAAATCACGTCCGATCTTAGCAATAAATCCTAATTGTCGAGTCGCTTTTGTAATTAATGTGGAACGATGTAAATTAAAAGTTAGTTTGGAATCCAACAAAACACCAAGGTCATTAACACGATCAACTCTTTGAAGCGTTTGTCCGTCAATTTTATAGTCAAAAAGTAAAGGGTTCAAAATTCGGTGGAATATTATGACCTGGCATTTTGCTATGCTGACGATAAGCCAGTTCCTTCGACACCAGGTAACAAATTCATCCAGAAGCTTTTGAAGACGCACGCTGTCGTCAATAGAGCGTACCTCAAGGTAAAGTTTCAAATCGTCGGCGTAAACTAATTTGCAGCCACTATCAAGCAGCAAAATAGCGTCATTAAAAAACAGCGAGAACAGAAGTGGACCCAAGTTGCTGCCTTGAGGCACACCAGATATGTTCGAGAACGAGGATGACATACAGGAATCAAGCTTGACTCGTAAGACTCTACCACTTAAGTAAGAGCAAAGCCAGTCAATGAACTTTTGTGTTGCGCCCAGACGCGATAACTTGCACAAAAGAATTCGGTGATCAATTCGGTCGAATGCCGCTTTTAGATCAGTATATACGGCATCAATTTGTACTTTTTCCTCCAAACGTGAAATACAGGTCGAGGTAAAATCCAGAAGATTAGTACTGACCGAACGCCCGGGCATAAAGCCGTGTTGATCAACTGAGATGTAATGTTTTGTACGAGAGAACAACTCATTGCTCACTATTATTTCGAAGAGTTTTGAAGCAGCAGACAAATTCGTTATACCACGGTAGTTCCTTACATTATTACGATCACCGGTTTTGTACACGGGAAACATATAAGACTGCTTCCAAATTATCGGGAAGATTCCTTCCTCAAATGATCTGTTGAATATCAAGCAGAGAGGAACGGCTAAAAGAGTTGCACAATTGCTGTAGATTGCTGCTGGTATACCATCAGGCCCGATCGAAAACGAACGTTTCAATTTCTTCGCCGCTGCAACAACCATTTCAGGAGTAATATCGAAAGTGTCGATGTGCACTAAGTTCTCAGGAACATCCAACGCTGCAACCTTAGCTTCGATATCAGAGGCAGTATTTCCAGCAAATACCGAAGCAAAGAACTTTGCAAACAAGTCGCAAGACTCCAATGTTGATTTGGATACAACACCATCGTAACAAACAGATGAAGGAACTGATGAAGATTTACGTTTAGAATTCACAAAATTCCAAAATTTTTTGGGATTCCGGCGAAGATCAGTTTGTACCCGCATAACGTAGGCTTTGTATAACCCCGCATTCAACCTACGATAGTTTTCACTAGAACTTTTGAACATTCGTAGTGTTTCAGAGCTATGCCATCGACGATGTTTACGCTGCCAAACATTGCGAACCCGTTTTAATTCACGCAACCTTACTGTGGACCAAGGAGGATTGATGGGCCGTTTGACGAATGGTAAATTTGAGCTAAACCATTGAAGTAACGCATCGCAGAAAACGCTTGCCATTTCATTAACATTATCGATCCCTTGTAAATATGTCCAATCAACATTCCCCAGTTGCCCCATCCAGGAGGGATTTTTGAGGAAGATTCTTTTTGTGATCCAGCGGCTGAATCATTTGGATTGCTGCGAGGAAGTGGCGGCAAATTCGGAATATCCCTCTTCGGTGGGAGCCGTGGGAAATTAACTTCATCCTTCTGTGGAACATTCTTGCGCGTTGATTGTTTGCGGGACGCCTGTTGTCGAACTTTTGTGAATTCAGCACGTTTGGGACACGATTTGCTAGTAGATGGATGGTCGCCATCACAGTTCACACATTTTACAGCGATGTCATCTAGTAGGCAATCGTTGGTATTGTGTGGTTCGGCACATTTCCCGCACCGACGTTTCATGTGGCAATTCCTCGCTCCATGGCCGTAGTTCAAACAGTTCGTGCACTGTGTGACATCCCGATGCACCGGTTTATACTTTTGCCATTCGATGATTATGTGAAATAACGATTTAATCGTTTTCAGTTGACTCATGGTGATGGAGCCCTTCTCCAGATGAATCAGGTACAGTTGATCTCTAAACCTTTGTAGCCTTTAGTACATAAACGGATTGTTGCCTGTAGTCCTTTGCTGATCAGTGTGTTGAAATCCGAGCGTAGAGTTGGAGGGAAGCCCTTCAGGTAGAAAGGCGGCATTTTTTCCTTCTTCTGCAGTTCTTCTTCGACATCAACTGGCAGATCAGCATATTGGTTTTTACTCAGCAAACGGTCGTTTACCTGTACATCACTTGGCTTCAGACGCTTAGCATCCTTTGGATCCTTCTCGGATCTATGGCGGTTTTTACCCATAGCTTGGATAGGTAGACATCTGCGAATAAAAAATAAAACAAAATCGAAATTAGTCGTAGTAGGTTATTCGTCTATCCACATCGAGTGTTAGATGACGAATATTAATAATATTTATATTACATTTATTCAACACCTATTGAAAAATTGGTTGCTTCGTGAAAATTGGGAGGCCACTTCAAAAATTGTTACTCTTTAATTAAAGCATAACCCACTCCACCCAAACAGATTAAGGGCTGAGGACAGTAGGTCGCGTAAAACCATGTGGCTTGCTGTGTGTATTACATTTCTCTCCATGCTCTCTCGCAAATGTGTAAAATGACTCTCGATGTGGCTGGGTGACCAAGAAAGTTTTGATATTTTCGGTTACAAGTTTGACTACATTACATAAAATCCAAGAAAGTTGCCGCTTGTTTGGCAACCTTTTTGAGCTGATTTTATTTCTCTCTCATGTTTCGTTACGTTACCAGGGAACTTAAATGGCGCCGACATAGAAATCGACTTACATTTACAAAACTAACATTCACTTCATTTTTATCGCGACAACATATATATTTTTATGCACTAATCGCATCTAAATTAAATTATTTAGACATTGTCAGGATAGATTGTTGATCCATGCTTTTGAAGGCGAGATATTCAATGAACAAGTTGGAAGTTGCCGTTTTCAGCTATGCAATTCGTCCCGTGCACTGCAGTGCTACACTTTTTCTACACCGATGCCACTGGTGTAGCACTCATCAAAAGTTTGGTGTAGCTCTATGCAATGGAATCGTTTATTGTAGTCAATGGTTACTGTTTATGTTTTCGTCATTTTTGTTCGTTTATTCATGCCTCAGCGTAGCACTGCACCGGTGTAGTGCAAATTAAAAACGAAAACGACATAAATCTTATCGATTTTCGTGGGATCTTCTGTCGAAATGTGCTTTCTCAGAGCAGTCCGATGCATTTGCGCGTGTGTCGAAGATCACAGACTGTGATCATACTGTGATTCACAGTAAGCTTTGGCTCCAGCGAAAAATCAAAACGTCTGCGGTGCAATATGGACAACAATACAAGACCAGCGTCTGTCAGAGTAACTAAAACGCCATGTTTGTTTTCAAATGGCACTGAAATCGGACAAAAACAAACCGAAATATGTAATTCGCACGAAACTGAATCGGAAATCCGTATTGCACTGTTGGAAAAGGAGAATGCAACTTTGTGCGCATTGGTGGCTAAACTCCGGTCCGAAATCTATCGGATGAATATCGATGTGAAGTGTTTGCTCGACCAACGGCGGATTCTGCTGGTTCCGGCGGAGAATTATCGTCCCCGGGAAAGACTGAACGACTTTTTGAACACAAATCTTGATACCATATTGTAAGTATCGTTCAAATATCAGTCGGAATGTGTTGTCATCAAAATTCAACAATGTTCTTCCTCGACACGCTAGTGAAGATAAGGTTTTGACATTATGTGTGATCAACGATAGATTTCGGTTTGACGAGATGCGGAAATATAAACGAATGGCAGGGACAAGGAAATCTTTGGTCAAAAAATACACGGTTTAAAACTTGGAAGCTTGGAAGTTGAAGCAGGAAAATTGAAGGTTTAAATTGAAATTATTAAAATAAAATTTAATGTTGAAACGGGAGAATCTATGACAAGCTTAACGAATCATTTAACATATGCTGTACCGTAAGCCAAAACAAGGCTAACCCCTGAATTTGAAATCGTTCCTCAACTTTTCGGTATGTCTTCGAAACTATATGCATCGATGAGTCGCAAATGAAACATAGTTAAATAAAGATGTGCATGTTTAATGTCCAAAAACAAAACCCCTGAATGAATGGATATGTTCCCGTTATTATAATATCTGTGCAGGTTTATTATGTAACAAGACTAACGTTAAATACTTTTCCTACTTCTGGTTGGCCTCAATTGAGATGACACCGATTATTGGCACTACTACTTATAGTGTAGGCAGTACTTATAGCAGTAGGCCAGTGTGTTTTCGGATGATTTAGAGGGCTATTTTCATGCTTCAAATCTGATTTTCTCAGAAACGGTGACGAATATCAAAAACCCAACTGACAATCTCTTAGAAAATGAGTTTAGATTATTCTGTGAAAATTTCAGAATGATTCATTGACTTTAGCGGTCGGGAAAGTCTTTTTTCTGAAGGAAGAATTGCATAGCTGAAGACGGCAAATTTCAAATTGTTCATTAAATATCTCGCCTTCAAGAGCATGGATCAAAAATCTATCCTAACAATGTCTAGATAATTTAGTTTAGATGCGATTAGTGCATAAAAACATATATGTTGTCGCGATAAAAATTAAGTGAATGTTATTTTTGTAAAGGTAAGTCCATTTCTATGGCGGCACCATTTTTTCTGCCTTGTATCCTGGTAACGTAACGAAACATGAGAGAGAAATAAAATCGGCTCAGCAAGGCTGCCAAACAAGCGGTAGCTTTATTGGATTTTATGTGATGTAGTTTATTGGATTTTATGTGATGTAGTCACATTTTATGTGATGTAGTGTGATGTAGTTGTAATCGAAAATATCAAAACTATCTTGGCCACCCGGCCACATCGAGAGTCATTTTACACATTTGCGAGAGAGCATGGAGAGAAATGTAATACGCACAGCGAGCCACGTGGTTTTACGTGACCTACTGGCCTTAGCCCTTAAGTCCAAATAAAAGTACGACCTAAGCGTTTAAGGTTTTATATCACACAATAGGTCTGCTTTCATTGCCGTTTGCTCCTCCTGACGGCACGACCTTAGCATTTCACGCTTTATACTCGGTTTGTTCTTACTGATGTTGGTGGGAGAACCTCACCTCACCTCGACATCCAGTTCCGTCTGATGTACTAGAAGAAATGAACGGTTTTCAATCAAAGTTTACCCTTCATACTCGTTCAGTAGATATGTGCCTGACTACCTCAAAACCGTCGTCCTGGTGCGAAAAAAGCAAGCAAGTGTGATGAATTTTTCTCATTATTTCCTAAAGTTTCAGAAAATTTTGTTTTTCAGTTATTTATGGATATGTCACGCTGTTGAAAATTCAATAACAAATTCCTGATCATATTTCTGTTTGCTTGTAGAAAAAGCTATGTTGTTGTGTTAGGTACGTCAAGAGATATACGCGATAAAGTTCTGCCCATTCTTGTACAGGGTAAATTTTGAAAAGGCCGCCCATAGTTAAGTAAGTTGTATTCACGACAAAAATTTGAATGTAAGAACCGGATAAAAACGTTTGTTTCGAAAGTACCGGTTAAGTTTTTATCCGGGTTTTGCGTTCAATTCTGGTTTGTCCAGTTCTTGCAAAAGAATATTTTTAAACGTTTTTTGCACTCAATGTTTTTTCCGGTTCTTTTGGGGAACCGGATATAGGTTTTTTAGTGGCAGATCTTGTCAGCTTTGAGAAAATCAGTCTTCAGTTCAGCTACGCCATCGCATGGCTGAATATCTAGGCAATATGATGACTTTGTTATAGGTCCGCTCGAGAGGAAACTGTTTAAAATCAGTGACAAGGTTTTAAACTCGACCCCCAATAATTAACACAGGCTATTATACATACTGTATTTGCACAAAACTTGTACTAGTAAGTCTAATCACAATTTGAAAATAACAACACGAGTTATGTTTTTGAGCAAATCAAATGTTTTATTCATTATTCTGTTTTCTATAATGTTTTAATACAGTATGATGTGACATTTCCGAGATCCATTTAATTGTCAACCAAGGAGTAGACATTTGATCTTATGTTGCTCATTAGCTTCAGCACAGTCTGAAGGCCGAGGATTTTGGAACTGGAAGTCGGATCTGGATGAAATTCAAAAGTAACCTATTAGGTCTTTCACTAGTGCCTTAGTTTGTGAATATCAGTTAAGGTATCTCGGAGAAAATCGAATTACTTTTGTTTTGGAGCTCTCGACCACTATTTCAGTAACTTCTTGAACCGGGAACGGGGAACCGGTAAAGTCAAAATTTGGTTTATGTGGATAGCAACTAATACAACCTGCTAACTGAAACAGTTCTGAGCCAAATTTAGAAGAATTTGCATCGTCGTTCTAACGTTTGCATTTAAAAAAAATGGACAAATTGTCGACTTTTCATGGATTTACCTTCACCCGCACTGACGGAACTACCCATGCAGCATCAATCATAGTAACCCATGAGTCAACAGACAAAATTTGACCGCTCTATCAGTCGAACTCTAACCGTGATGGCAAAAATCAATCCAATCTCCGATCAATTTTTGTTGAATCAATGAATTGTTGGTTAACCTTTGAAACGTATGCGAATTTTCCTACCTACCTTCTATATCCGCTGAATAAATCCACACCTTTTTTCGATTTGTATATGTGCCATGAGTGAATAAGAAGGTGCGCCCTCGAACATTTTTTGTGAAGTTGGCTGGTTTCGGTATTAAGAAAAATCTGCGGAGAATTTTAGCGGCTCATCTATTATTTCCAGTTGTAAAAAGTTCGCAAGCCATCTAAAATTAGGAAAAGGAAATAGTTTCGCTCGCAGTCTATTTTTATAGACGTTTACCCATTTATCTGAGTCTAAGTTTTTGCAAATCGATCCATCTGTTTCTGAGAAAATGAAGAGAGTTTCTTTTGTGAGCTTTCAACCACTATTTCCGAGTGGTGGTGAGCTCAGTTCGTCCGCGTTCATTGTCGTTATTTTTTTTCAAATAACGATTTGTCAGTAATGCAGTAGTACCAAATACAAATTATAATACGGAGTACTTCGACAAATTTTCAAGGACACATTTTGCATCGTGCGGTACACTGTCATGATACACTGTCAGAGTGACGGTGTACCTTATTGAATTTTATATAAAACTGGCAACTCTGATGACTGGAAAATAATTCACCATAGTGACTGTTTATTATATGCTCATAAACAAAGATGTTTAATTTTTCGAGATCGTGGAAAATCTGAAAGAATTTGAATGTAATTGAAGCTGCTTTTTGTGATTAGATCAATGTTAGAACCGGATCCTAAATCGTTGAAAACTCCGGCAGTAATTGCCTCACGAACCAACTTCATCCATATCTGGTTTCCAGTGAGACTCGAACACGGACATAGCTGCAAGTCTGCCCGATCCCATTGTAGCATAAGGCAGCTTATCTGTCGATCCGTGAGGATAAATACAATAAATATACGATCCCGTATGATCTACACCCCCTAAAACCAAAGCAGCGCTAATATGACCTTGATAGCGAAACAAAAACTGTTTCAACATCGTATTAGCAATAACTACCGGGACTGTTCATCCAGTATTTAACCGGTGTTTGACGATATCACATGAGTGGTTATTTCCGTGTCAGCAGCTGTTCCGGCACCACAGTAGTTCATGTTTTTAGTCAAGTAGTGAATATTTTCGCAGTTTTTATCCTCCATGATTGGTCTCTCAGTAGCACGAGTTTTAATAGCTTTCGGCGGAACAAATCGTTGGTGCATTGTTGAGCATTTCTATAAAACATCAAGGTTAGAAATTCAAGTCTTGCGTTTCCTCTGACGACACTAACCTGCGACAGTTTTCAAAACTGAATCCAGGTGCTTCCAGATGTCGATAGTCATATCAGTTCTGAGTCACAAAAGTAATCACGTTTGACTCAGAACTATGTTTGACTCAGAACTGATATGACTATCGACATCTGGAAGCACCTGGATTCAGTTTTGAAAACTGTCGCAGGTTAGTGTCGTCAGAGGAAACGCAAGACTTGAATTTCTAACCTTGATGTTTTATAGAAATGCTCAACAATGCACCAACGATTTGTTCCGCCGAAAGCTATTAAAACTCGTGCTACTGAGAGACCAATCATGGAGGATAAAAACTGCGAAAATATTCACTACTTGACTAAAAACATGAACTACTGTGGTGCCGGAACAGCTGCTGACACGGAAATAACCACTCATGTGATATCGTCAAACACCGGTTAAATACTGGATGAACAGTCCCGGTAGTTATTGCTAATACGATGTTGAAACAGTTTTTGTTTCGCTATCAAGGTCATATTAGCGCTGCTTTGGTTTTAGGGGGTGTAGATCATACGGGATCGTATATTTATTGTATTTATCCTCACGGATCGACAGATAAGCTGCCTTATGCTACAATGGGATCGGGCAGACTTGCAGCTATGTCCGTGTTCGAGTCTCACTGGAAACCAGATATGGATGAAGTTGGTTCGTGAGGCAATTACTGCCGGAGTTTTCAACGATTTAGGATCCGGTTCTAACATTGATCTACGTGTGATTCGAAAGAATGATGCACAATATTTGAGGACGTTCCAGGAAGCTACTAAAAAAGGTACCCGTTCCCTCGCATATGACTACAAACCAGGAACAACGGCAGTTCAACAGAGCAAGTGTTTCAACATTGATATTACCGAGGAATGCGAGCGCACTCTGATCTCTGATTCAATCGTTTATTATTTAACATATTGAAACGTCAATAAATACACATTTGCAGATATGCTACAACAACTTGTTGGATATTTGTCGATCACTTGTGGTCCAGAAGAATATCACACTGGCGTCAGTTATGAATATGGTTCTTCCATAAAAAAAACAATATGAAACTTGGTAATGGAATAAATAAATCACGGAAGTTTTCGTTTTGAAATATAAGTCATTTCATTCATAAATGTTTTCATCCGCTATTCGATAGCGACGCATGGTTTTCATGATAATTACTAGCATGCTTCGATGTCGTAGTGTTGCCAGAGATTTTCTTTTTCAACTTTTCTAAGCTGTCATGACGAAAAAGTAAAACATGCTAGGCTAAATTGATCATTCTGTGAACCAAACATTAGCGCTTCGAATGTATGGGACTTAGGGGTATTATTATTTGTATTTGGTAGTACTATCCACCGGGTGACACCAATCGGAGCAATTTTACATCAACTTATGGAAATATAATACTTTTCATTTAAATCTGAGCATGCGAAGATCAGTCTGACCGTTTCGAAGAAATTAGAGTGATTTCCGGTTTGGAGCACACGAGCACTTTTCCGGTATTTCCGTAACCAGGAACAATGATCCGGTTCAAGGATGGCTTTTATCGTATCAAAGAACGCTCACTAGTAACTCTTCACACGATTCAATCAGTGTCATCATCGCAGCAACAAAAACCCGGCATGGTTCATTTAACATAGAATAGACACCAGTGCGAGAGCGAATTTCTCTCGATGACCTGTCTGAGAATCAAAAGTTAGCTCGCTGCTGTTAGGATTTCTTCTGAAGCAACAAACGGTCGCTTATTCTCGTTTCGCGATCCGATTCTGTATGGGCAGTGGAAAATTGCGATAGAATCATTTTACTATTGCTGCTTTTTCTAACTATGTGCATATAACCTTTGTATAAGTTGTGTCTATGAAAATGTATGTGAATGCTCCACACAAGGGTAACCTAGTATGAGAATCATCAAGTCGAATCATCGATTCGATTTTCTGCAACAATTGTCAACTTGCGATTCTCTCTTGGTAAATTCCACATTGCGCCGATCATTGTCCCGGGTTGGCGGTTCAATGCATAGGGCACTGGTCTTACAAACCAGTTGTCGTATGTTCAAGCCCCGACCTGGAAGGATTCGTAGTGTCAGTAGAATCGTAGCACCAGCCATGCAATGGTTCTGTACACTCTGAATCGGCTGCGAAGTCTGTTGAAACAGAAGGTCAAATTCCACTACAGGAATGTAATACCAAGGCTTTGCTTTGCCGATCATTACCAGACTGTAATTTTTTTAAGGGCCGTGAAATACTCAGAGTAGGAAGTGGAGCGAAGAAATGTAGAAAAATTCTCTCGCGGTTCATGCATTGAGAGACTCGAGTTTTTGTAGCATCTTCTACCGGATTGAAAATGTTGTATACAATATAGATAAATATCGAGCAGCTTCTGTCAAATTTTCGGCAATCACCAACATTGATCCGATTTACGCAAAATCAACGTATCTGGCTATGAACTAACCATACCTACGGAACCGGAACCGATGAAATTCGGGAGGGTTATATTGGACTGTAGGACCTTTTATTTGAACCTAAGCTTGTGAAAATTGGATGAGCGGTCTCTGAGAAAATCGTGTGCACTTGTTTAGTTCATTTTGCCTCGCAACTTCGGAACCGGAAGTCGGATCCAGATGAAATGCAATAGCAAACTATAGGCTATAGGGCCTTTGATTTGAATCTAAGTTGAAGAAAATCCTCCGAGAAAATCGAGTGCACTTTTTCTTCATTTTTCATTCAAATCAAGGGTTAAACTCAATAGTAATAGTGGGAAAGAGACCTTTCATTTGAATCTAAGTTTGTGAAAATCGTTGAGTCATCTACAAGAAAATCTAGTGCAAATTTTGGTTACATACACAAACACATTTTGTGTACCCGACGAACTGAGTCGAGTGGTAGATTTTGACAGATTGATGAATACTGTTTACCTATCTCATATGGAAAGGCTATGCAATCTTTGTGAAAATCGAGTTTTCAACCGATGCCCGGAGGGCCGAGTGACATATATCACTCAATTCAGCAATGACAAAAACTGTCACTCGATTTTCACGAACTTAGGCTCAAATGAAAGGTCATACTAACACATAGTACGCTGTTGAATTTTATCTGGATACGACTTCCGATATACAGGATGATATGAACAAAAAATATACACTCAATGTTTTCATTGATACGCAAAAAAAAACAAAATAAAGAGCGCGTTTCCACAAGCTCCACCAACATGGACTTACAGCGGTTATAAATAATTATTTGCACAACCTTTTGTCAGAGAAATGCACGTATTTTTCACATGGCGATTTGGTCACATTCAGAATTAGCTACATGGGTCTCCCGCAAGGCTCATGCCTCAGTCCGCTCCTCTGTAATTTTTACGTGAATGACATTGACAGCTGTCTAGTATCCCCATGTACACTAAGACAATTGGCAGATAATGGCGTGGTTTCAGTTACTGTTACCAAAAGCTATTGATCTGCATAAACCATTGCAAGATACCTTAGATAAATTGTCCGTTTGGGCTGTTCATCTGGGTATCGAATTCTCTGCGGAGAAAACAGAGCTGGTTGTCTTTTCAAGAAAGCATGATCCCGCGCAGCTTCAGCTTCATATGATGGGAAGAATGATCCAACAGGTTTTTGACTTTCAAATACCTTGGGGTGTGGTTTGATTCCAAATGCACGTGGGGAGGACACATTAGGTTTCTGATAACAAAATGCCAACAAAGAGTAAATTTTCTTCGAACAATAACAGGATCTTGGTGGGGTGCTTATCCGGAAGATCTAATAAAATTGTATCAGACAACGAAACTTTCAGTGATGGAATATGGATGCGTTTGCTTTCGTTCCGCTGCAAACTCTCATATTATCAAACTTGAGCGAATTCAGTACTGTTGTTTGCGAATTGCCTTAGGCAACATGCATTCGACACATACAATGAGTCTTGAAGTTCTGGCGGGAGTTCTTCCATTGGAAGGTCGTTTTTGGGAGCTTTCATCGCGACTGCTAATAAGATGTGAGGTACTAAATCCCCTGGTTATTAATAACTTTGAAAGGCTAGTTGAACTTCAATCTCAAACAAGATTCATGACAGTATATTTTAAACATATGTCACAGAAAATCAACCCTTCTAGATATATTCCTATCCGCGACACCCTCCTCTACTTTTACTCTATTTTTCGACACATCCATGTAGCGCGAAGTGCGTGGAGTCCCGGAACACCTACGCTCGATGGAAATTCCAAATATATTTACAAGTAAGTTCAGGCATATTGACTCTGAGAAAATATTTTAAACGGACAGATCACGAATTGAAGAGGCTCCTGGGTTTGGTATATTCAACAATATAGTTTCGGCTTCATTTAGGCTTCAAGAACCTGAATCTGTTTATATAGCAGAGTTAGCAGCAGTTCATTATAGTTTGAGTGTAATCGTCACATTATCTCCAAACCATAATTTTCTATTCACATATAGTCTGAGTGCAATTGAAGCCATTCGCTCAAACGCTGCTGGCAAAATAAGCCGTTTTTCTTGGACAAAATAAAACAGTGTCTGAACGACATATTGAATAATAATTATCAAATCACAATAGTTTGGGGTTGGCTCATTGGTCCATTCCAGGCAATGAAAGAGCCGATATTTTAGCCAAATGTGGTGCTTTTGAGGGTGAAATTTATGAGAGACCGATTGCTTTCAACGAATTCTATAGCGCGTCTCGCTAAAGAACATTTGCCAGCTGGCAAGCATCTTGGGATAAAGATGATCTGGGTCGATGGATGCACTCAATTATTCCTAAAATATCGACAGAGGCATGGTTCAGGGGACTGGATGTGTGTAGGGACTTGGATTGGATTGGATTGGACATTCGTGTGATGTCCAGACTCATGTGCAATCACTACACGTTAGATGCTCATCATTGTGCTTGTGGCGAAGGCTATCGCGATATTGATCATGTCGTTTGGACATGCGTGGAGTATCGTGATGTCAGATCTCAACTAATAAATTCTTTGTGTACTCAAGGTAGACCATCCAATGTCCCAGTTCGAGACATTCTTGCTTGTCGTGACCTTCCCTGACTTCTTTATCATTTCCTAAAGACAATTGAAGTTTCAATTTAATAATTGACCCTTTTGAGTCTTAGTTCTGACTCCTGGCACTGCATCCATTAGTTCATCCAACAGCAAAATTTTAATAAAAATGATGTGCTGATGATGATGATGATGATGGTCCCACCTCATACCCCTACAAAGGTGTGAGCAGAACGAGTTATCTAAATGATAATTAATATTTTCATGTGTGAAATACATAACTTTTTGAACTCCACCAATGTCGTCGCGCGTTTGATTTCTCTTGGCATCGAATTGAAAAAACTTATTCCCTTGTACAATAATGAGTTTTGCGATCTGGTTAACAGAAAGCTTGGTGTTCTAGCGGCAGATGCGATTCTAGTATTGTACCTATGCAAATCAGTTTCTCTCTCAGCTCGATCACACAAATATCGAGGCAGCATGTCATTTAAGATCTTGAAAATAAATACCATGGTTAAGTAGTAAATTCTCTGTTTCACTGAAAGCCATTGTAATGCGTTCAGTAGAAAATCTAAGGAGGTATATCTACTACATTTTAGAAATAATCGCATGATTTTATTTTGCAGTCGCTGTAATCTCAAGATTTGTGTGTTATTAGCAAGAAACAGAATGGATGGGCAAAAGTCAATGTGTTGTGAAATGACTGTTTTATACAAAAGAATCTTACTATGGGTCGATAGGTCATTTCTCAAACGACACAATATACCGTACTTTTTGGCAATCTTCTTGATGACGTTATTAATATGAGATTTGAATGTTAACTTTTCATCAATTATGACTCCAAGATACTTCATTTCTCTAACGCGATCAATAGTTTCACCATCAATTCTTACATTGGCGTCATGACCAGTGCTAACAGAAGAAATAACCATATATTTAGTTTTCGCAACGTTTAGTTTCAGTTGCTTAAATTTTAACCAGCGAACTTAGATCCTCGTTTAAATGTGCAACAGCTTCATTAAAATCTTTAGCCGTAATAAACAGAACAGTATCAACAGCAAACAAATTTATATCACAGAAACGTAATACTCGCTTCATATCATTAATATACATAATAAATAGAATAGGACCTAACACACTTCCCTGAGGCACACCAAGTGAATTACCGAGGGAACTAGACACTGCATCGTTAAAAACAGTCTTTTAAGATCTACCTCATAAATAGTTTTCAAACCATTCATGCGCCATTCCCCCGATGCCAAAACGCCGTAATGTCTGCAACAATAAAGGTTTTGAAATTGTTTCAAAGGGTCTCTTCAGATCCAAGGACACAGCGAAAATACTCTCTTTGGCTTCGATTTTCTCCTTCCATTTTGCCAATACTAGGTTCAAAGCGGTTTCACAAGAGTGACCCTTACGATCAGAGTTGCCAGGTTATTTTTTCGAAAATCTGTCAAAATTCAAAAAATTATCTGGATTTGTCTGGGTCTACTATACACAAGGAAAATTTTGCCGGGCTTCATTTTCAGTGAGCAAAAAAAGGTCTCCTCACCTATCGTATAGAAGGCAAAACCGTAAAGATCTTGCAAGATCTGACAAAATCTAGGAAAATTTGGAAAATCTGGGAAAATTTGGAAAATCTGGCAAAAGATCTGATTAGTTTGAGTGTCTGTCGAAGTGAGAAATATCTGGCATTTGCCAGACAAATCTGGCAATCTGGCAACGCTGCTTACGATATCCCGATTGTTCCGGTATTAGCAAACTGTTGGAGTTCAAATAGTTAATCAGCTGATCTTTAACAACAAGTTCCAGAATTCCAGTGTGCAACATGTTAATGGGACGGTACTCGCTGACAAAAACAAACTCGGAATTGGTTAGGAAATCAACAACAAAATTAATATAAATTTCAGCTTATTTTATAATATATAGCAGTTAATCGTTTGGTTCAAATAATATGATATTTAAAAAATAAGAGGAATATGTTTTATTAAACTCAAATCGTTGTGACTATATTAGTATTATAGTAGGATAAGAATTCTATGTAAAAGTGATGCTACGGCAAAGAATAACTTATGTAAATTGCCTTAAGAAATAACGTATTTGTGGAAAAAAGAGCGCGTTTCTGTGTAAGGCGAGGAAGAAACGAATAAAGACCTTTATTTCTTAAAATGTGAACGTCTTATCGGTTGATGACCAAAAAATTTGTTTCGAATAAAGCGACTCTCAGTTCCAGAAGCAGTTGTCCAAAACTCAAAAAAGAAAGTCACTTAATTTTCTCAGAGATTTTCACAAACTCAGATAGAAGAACTATGGTCCCAAAAACTCCTATTGAATTTCATCCGAATCTGGCTTCCGGTTCTTAAAATATAGGGTAAAGTGTGCTTAAAATTTTAAATCATCATTTAGAGTGACACTGCAAATAAAGAGAAATTATTAGCTTAAAACTGTTTCAATTAGATTAGAATTAGGTCTTTTAGAATGCTATTGAGCTCCATCTAAATCCACCGGCCGGTTCCGAAGATAAAGGGAGAAGTGTACTAAAAATTCCAAATCATCATTCAGAGCGACGATGCAAAATAAAGACAAACAGTAATTCAACCACCTTTAAAGTTCAATAAACTTGAATTTTTACTGGCTGGTAGTTACAGCTCAACGTATTACCACAGACACCAGACATCCAAGGTAGAACAAACGTTTTTTAAAAGGCTGTTTAACGCATACATGCGACAATTCAATCATCCATTGCACACGTAATGGCACGCATGAATTACCTTTGTATGCTAGCTCGAATGCACGTGCCGCTTCTGGTGAAATGCTACTTGGTCCCCACGTTTCAAAACGGCAGGTAAATTGCTTACAGACATTGAACTCTCTACTCTACTACTCTATGGTATTACTATCCTTAATAAGACAATGTATCATCGAGGTGGTTAGTTTATTATAATCACATACGCAGAGATCTCATTCATTAGTATTTGTTCGAGGCGATAAACATTCCATTCATTTCAATCAGTAACTCATTGTAATCCGTAGACAGAACGTCTGGTTATGAAGAGAAAAAAAAACAAATTCAAAACAAGTTTCATGTTGTTTTGAAGCATCTCATCGCATTGAAACAGGGTAAATCCCAACTTAATCTCTACCTCACTTATGGACAGACTACATTATTATTGGCATTACTTAGTGCTGCTTCTCGGCTAAATCCAGATTGTTTGACGCTGCTTCATGGACGACTTGGGCGACAATCTTCTATACCGAACGAAAATAGTCTTCATTCGATCGTCCTGGAATAAACATGTTAGTGAAGTTGTTTCATTCTGCCAAAAATTGGCCGTTATCAGTTTATATTAGTATTGTATTAATCCTAAGTGGTGACACGGGTAGTTGTCATTATAATTCTTGTAATCTTCCTGGACCACAGGGAACTTTTGGAAGATGCGTTCCTATTAATAATTGTCCAAGTGCTTACGCGAGTCTGGTTTCGCTACAATTCGAGCCTAATCCTTCATTCGGGCGGTATCTTGAAGAGCGAACTTGTGGTTATGGGCCTCATGGGGTAAATTAATTTAATCAGCTTGGTATTTTGAATGACCTTTAGTTGATAACAAAACAATGTAATAGGTACGGGTGCTCATGTTTTCTATTGATTTTCGTCAGCAGGTCCATATATGTTGTGCAAGTGAATCTTATAATTCAGAGCGAATGATTGCTCATCGGAAACCACAAGCTCGTCGTTCATGCCGTACATTCCGCCAAGGACCAGGTAACTGCGTCCCCATCGAAACATGCCCATCAATCTATAATTGCAGCGTAGAGCTGCAACGCAATTATAATCCAACGTTACATCTTCACCTAACTCAGAGCTTTTGTTACCAGGAAAAAGGTAAGATTTTCGTTTGCTGCGATGATGATCAATCCGTGGACTTGAAGCCAGTGAAGAAATTGGGATGGCAAAGTTGTGAAACTCCGTTTCTTGACGCGGGAAAATGTGTCCCCCCAAGCAGATGTGGATTGATTGAAAACAGCGATAATCTGCCCGATCTGTACAAAGCATTTATGGTAGGCTGTGAACAACCGAATGGTGTGCGTCATATGTGCTGTCCGCAAAATGAAATACAGTATGATACGGAGTATGGAAAGCAGTGCAAAACAAAGGATATGAATGCCGGACATTGTGTTGAAACAGAACGATGTGATGATTTTCTGAAATCCGCTGATCGACAAGAATATGTGAGAAATAATTGGTGCTATTCAAATTTGGAACAAGTTGAGTACGTATGTTGCACGGAGGCAAAGATTTTGACAGGTAAAATTATTTTATAAATTATAGAGATTCCCGGCAATGCTGGAATATTTTTTACCTTTCTTATATGGAAAGGCTTTGTAATCACTATGACAACCAACTTTTGAACCCACGCTCGGAGGGTCGAGTCCCATATACCATTCGCATCAGTTCGTCAAGATCGCAAAGTGTCTTTTCTGGCATACCTGCATATCAGTCCTATATGGAAAATCAGCATGTTGAGAAAAAGACCATTCATATTTTTTGCTTCCGAATTGTTTGATTTTTTGTGCTACAGAATGCTAAATCTTGGTATTGCAAGAAATATTGGTAATGCATCATATAGCATCCCTTACACGAGACAATATTATTTTCAATACAAGGAGTATTGACAATACTTTTGATCGTGTAATCGGGTAGAGGGTTCAATGCAAAGGGCACTGGCCTTACAAGCCAGTTGTCGTATGAGCGAGTCCCGACCTGGAAGGATTCTTAGTGTCAATAGGATCGTAGTATTAGCCATGCAATGATTCTGTATGTTAAGAATCGGCTGCGAAGTCTGATGAAACAGAAAGGCCAAATTCCACAAAAGGCATGTACTGCCAGAACTTTTCTTTGCTTTGAACTTTGTAATGGAAACATCATCGGATTGACAAAAATATTGTCAAAAAATCAAAACTACTCATCAATCCAATAATACTTTCTCTCAAAAGAGAAAACTGTTTGTTATGTGCAATGAACTCTTCTCGCAATGTTTCAATATCTAGTTGCAATACTTAAAGCTCTAAACGCTAGATTTTTTCGAAAAATGCAGACACAAGTTACCAAGCCAATTGGATTGACGGTATTTACAATACTTTCGATTGACAATAATATTGTCACGTGTAAGAGCCGCTTGTCAGTGGGACTCATATGCGGGTACTTTGCATATGGGACAGACAAAAGCTGATATTTTTTTTAACATTGTACTGAACAAATTCACAATTTCTGAAAATATATGAGGGATGACTTCATCTATCAAGCTAACTCATGAACGGTGAATATCAATATGGGACTGATAAACGCGTATGGGCAGTACATGGATGTATGTACGTGTATGTGATAAATATTGTCACTTAATTTTCTCATATTCATATCTTACTGGTCGGTAAATGTCGGCGGAAATAGGAAATTGCAGAACAGCTGTGTTTGCAGTTATCTCAGAATTAACTCAAAGAAGTCATTTTTGTATTTTTACTCCATCTCAACGATCTAAATTTCATAGTTAATTGTTTCAAACTATCGTTTACTGATGACTTGAAACTATATCATCTGATAAAAGAGCAAAATGATGCAAGATTTTTGTCATCCCAATTGAGGTTTCTATGCCCGGTGAAAAATGAACGTCGACCCTAGTGGAAAATTGGTGGCCAATATATTTCGTGATGAAAACAAAACAATATATAAGAACGATTCACACGTGGCATCAGGTGACTATCACCGGCTTGGAACGGTTACGAAACAACAACATGAATTGTAAGCAATTCATATGGAGGCGCATACCGTCAAGTTCACGGAACATTTTGACTTCCGGTACGTGAGCGCTTTTCGGTAAAAAATTATTATATTAATATTGACGTCGACCAAAGTTGATTGATCGTCTGAACCGTGTTTAATGCAGGTGTTTCCTGATGAAAACAATCCAATCTCATTTGTATTTGTGGTTGTAAGTGAGCTGTCAGAAAAATTTATAGGATGGTGCTAAATGCTTCTAAATGTTCCATTGTATCATGTGCCCGCAGACATTATAATTAGATATGACCATAATATTTCGCAAAGTGTTCTTTAACACAAATCATTACTTGATGACAAACTTGATTTCAAGAATTACATCGACAACGTAATTTCAAAGGCTTCCAAACTCTTAGGTTTACTATTTTGGATTACCAGTAATTTCATCAATACTCACTGCTTGAAAACTCTTTACTGTGCAGCAGCCGATCAACACTTGAATATCTTCTCGATCTTGTCGAAGTGGCTCAACGCAAATCCATTGAATTCGCACTCCTCAATCTACCATGAAGAGACCCATAACAGGGTCCGGCACTCGAAGTGTAACCAATTAAAAAGACCATAAATTCAGTTTGGAAAATTACTTTTACTTAATTCAAAGTACAAAATGTGTAAAAATAATACAAAATTCAGAATCAATTCACTTTTGCTCGATATGACCACCTTTTGCCTTGACTATGGCCTTGAGACGGTCAAAAAACGAATCGCAAGTTGCCGAATGTGACTTGCAGGTATTTAGGCCCCCTCGCGGACAATAACTTTTTTCAGCGCCTCGAGACTGGTGTATCTTTTAGTTCGGACTTTGTGGAGCCATTGTGTGGACGTGATGAAGTTCGGAACGTTGTTTTTCAGCCATTCTTGGTTCACTCGAGCTTTGTGAGACGGTGCCGAGTCCTGCTGAAACGTCCATGGTCTGCCACCGAAATGTTTGTCTGCCCACGGCTTCAAAGCAACCTTCAGAATACTTTCCCGATAATATGTCGCATTAACCTTGACGCCAGGCTCGATGAAAACGATTGGAGAGCGCCCATCTGCGGTTACAGCGGCCCAAACCATTATCTGTTGCGGGTGCTGCCTCCTGGTGGCCAATCGATGACTCAAATTCTCGTATGAACGGTCGGTCAAGTAAACCCTATCGTTTTGAGAGTTTACGAATTGCTCAACTGGAAAAAATTTCTCGTCAGAAAATACAATGTTCGGAAATTGACCGCTTTCGGCCAAACGAAGCAACTCCTTCGCTCTCTCAAGTCAAGATTTTTTTTTCGCGTTCACTTTTGGCAAAATGCTTTCTTACGCTTGTAAACAATACAACTCTGAACTGTCATTTAGCAAATTTCTAGAGAGCTGATGCCCGTGCGTCAGCTGCGCGAGCGGTCTGAAGTTGGTTACACTTCGAGTGCCGGACCCTGTAAATCATCTAAGTTACAAGGATTGCTGTCGTTTTTTGGGCTGGATCTGCCACCTGTTCGTATTGCTTTGATGCAATCCCATATGAACTGCCCCTATCTTTTAATACTGATCATTTTCTACATTCATCGTTGCAGTCTTCATTCTTATCCATTTTTACATATTTCTTAAGCTACGAATATAATGACCCTTTTTCCAGTATGTGCCGTTTATTTTACAACTGTTCTCATGATTTTGATTTTCATCTCTCTTGAAATACGATAAACGTAGTAATAATGTAATGTAAAATTTTCAAAAAGATATAGGAATTCTTTCATGTACCACTTGGATATTGCTCATTTGTTGGTACAAAAGGAGAGAAGGTTTTATGCCTGTTGGAGGAAAGGAGTAGATGATTTCAGCTTCACTAAGCTTTCTCTACTTCTTATGAAAAAATATCTAAGCAGATAAATGAAGAAATAAAAAAATAAATGAAAAAAAAAATGAAAAAATCAAATGGTTAAAAATAAATCAATAATTGAATGTATAAATGATTAAACAAAATAATAAAGATGATAAATTAATAAATAACTACCTAAATATACGAATAAATAAATATAAACAAATAACCGGCTTCACCAATTTTGACGAATTTTGGATTCAAGTAAAAGGTCTGAAGATTACATAGCTTGCTGTTGAATTTTATTCGAACCTGACTTCCGGTTGAAAATAATATAACTTCCGGTGGAAATAATGTAACTGTCAGAGATGGTTGAATCAATTTTTAAATTAAATAAATTCAAATTGAAAGTCTCAGGTCTAATAGACTGCTATAAAATTTCATTCAGATCTGACTTACGATTCCGAAGTAGCAGGGTCATCAGTGTAAAAATATCCATATCAAAATCTTTTTTAATCCATCTAGTGGTGTAATCATGCCTTTCTCATATTACTTATATTTCTAAAAATAACACTAGAGGATTCTCTTAAGAATTTTTTTTCTATCTTGAATAAAATAACAAGCTTTCTTTGGGTGTGAACGAACATAACCTTTTCAATTTGTAAACAATTTTGTCAAGTCAAACATTTATGTCAAGTTATTAAGAATTTTTCATTCGTCGCCCTAAATGATTAAACACACTTTACCCTATAGCTCTGGAACCGGAAGTTGGACCCGGATTAAGTTAAACAGCAACCTATGAGACTATAGGAACTTTTATTTGAGCCTAAGTTTGTGGGAATCGATCAAATCATCTCTAAGAAAATTGAGTGAGCTATGGGACTATGAGATTTTTTTCTTTATGAGTGACATTATTTTACATATACTCACACACATACATACACACACAGAGACATTGCTCAGCTCGATGAACTGTGTCGAATGAAACTTTCTGTATGAGAAAGGCAATAAGTGTACTTTTATAGAAAAGCGTCGTTATCATGATTTTGTGATAATACTAAGAAGTAGGTACAGATTGAATGAAAGATTTACAAATTTACATATTTTTCACCCGAAAAATATAGATTTGAATGTGGCAACCCTGCACGCTACACGAAATTGTTTTGACACTCATCGCCCTATACTTTTAGAACCGGAAGTCGGATCTGGATGAAATGGCATAGTAAACTTTAAGACAATGAGAACCTCAATTTGAACCATGATTCGTGAATTCGTTGCTGAGGAATCGAAGTGAGTTCCGTTTTTGAAGTTTTTCTTCACTATAATCGGCGCTTTCGGAAGCGGAAACCGGCGACTAGTAGTTCCAAAATTGTTTTATATATGGTAGGGAATATATAAAACAATTTTGGAACTACTAGTCGCCGGTTGGAATTTTGGAACTACTAGTTGCCTAAACCTGATTCATCGTTAGAGTTTGTTAATAGAAGACCAAACAAACGATGACTGTTAATAGCTAGAAATACACTGTTAAAAAATTCTATGTAAAATTACGCCAAATCTTATGCACAAAAAAGGAATGCTATGTTTTGCGTAGTTTTACAACGACATGTGATTTTGCAGGAATAATTGCAGAGGTATTAAACATCGTTTATTTTTCTGTTAAAGTTGTTAAAAGTTTTGAATGAAAAGGATCAATAGAATTGTATTGTATGTCAGGAAAACATATTTTGTTTGATTTCATGTTTATTCTTTTTATTGATTATTTCTTTGATATATTTGGCTTACAAATATTAAGCGCATATTTGGACAAAGCGTAGCTTGTTTCCCGTCGCTTGTCGCGAAAAGTTTTCTTGTGGGGCACCGTAAAGGACAATAAACCACCCCGATGGCACGTTTGTCATCTGCATACAATTGGCTTGAAGCCGAAAATTTTTGTTTTTTGGTTCTAGTTCGCTGTCAAATGCTGTGTTTAAGCAGTGTTCACACGTTCACATTTTTCTTCATGCGGTTGCACCAACATAAGGAAACGATTTCGATGGAATATAATCAAACTAAAATAAACCACAATTTCCTTTTCTTATTCAAAAAGAGCTCAAGATTTATATTTATATTGGGTTTGAAAAAATTTACTTTTGACACCAGTGTGGCTTGATTGTATGGTATGAACGTAGCTTAACATATTGGTAACAACAACGCCACCAAAACAAAATGCGTCGGTTTCAGGAACCAGCTTCCATAGTGCAATAAATAGGTTGTCCAGAAGAAATCTGTATAAAATGTTCAAAACGACGTATGTAACAATGAGAGATTCTCTTTGTTTACTTTCTCTTTTGATTATTACGGCACTCTTAGCAATCGTTCTCTTCAATTATTTACCGATAATAATAACTAAAGCTATCATCTTTTAATCTGCTCTGGAGAAGTTACCGAAAAAAGCAGGAATATTTCGCAATAATCGAAAGAGAAAGTAAACAAAGAGAATTTCTCATTGTTACATACGTCGTTTTGAACATTTTATACAGAAATGTGCACTGTGGTGTGTTTCATAATTTTCTCGAAACAATTGGATTCGAAACAATACGTGAAAACTCAGAGAACACTTAAAACAATTATTAATTTTTCCTGCTTCTAAACATCCATGACAAAATCGAACGGGCTTGCGAAAGGAAGGGAAGTAACGAAACTTTTTTCACAAACCACAAATTTTTCCATGTTAAAATTACCTTCAAAACTTTTCATTGCCGTCGAAACTAAACACAAAATTTGGTATGATATATTGCAGAAAAATACATTCGAAGTGTGATTACATGACTGATTTCCATGTGATAAATATTATTATGCAGAGGTTACTTTTCATTTTTAGGTGTGTAAATAAAATCTCCTAAACTGATTTTAAGCTCAGAACTGATTTCGGTTATACTTGTTCCCGATTTACTGTTCCGGAATATTGAAACCAGCCGACAGAAGAATTCTGAAAGCAACTTACATCGATTTTTCAGACATTACTTAACCAAATTCCACAAATTTAGACTCAAATAAAAATGAATTTCCATCGTATTCATTTGAACTTATTTTTAATAAATCTATTGATTAATGAATGATAAAAATGTCGATTCTCCTTATGAGTGACGACGTGAAAAAGAATTAAAAGTCTATTCGCACTATTCCGGGACTGAATTATCCGGGACGATCCGGGACGTTTGTTTTCGTCATCGGCGATGACTGAACTGCCGGCGTGCGCATGTATCGGATTGCCGGATCCGGTACTAAATTCATTTGGTTGCCACCGATATTGCTCACCAAGTTTTTCCCGGTGCCGACGGTGCGAAAAACTGCATGTATTGGAATGCCGGATCCGCCAACCAAATTAATTTTATGCCGGATCCGGCATTCCAATACATGCCCACTCCGGCAGCTCAGTCATCGTCGATGAGGAAAAAAACGTCCCGGATCGTCCTGGATGGTGCGAATAGACTTCAAATCTTCAAAACTGTTCTCATTTTGTCTGATGAATCATTTATTGACAGATAGTAACAAAACCGTTCGAAAAATTTCATACATTTTGTCGACGAACTCTTTTTAGAGTGGCACTCCCTAACAACGCCTTGGATGCGCAGCTTAACAGCAGCGTTTTAGCATAAATAAAATAAACCTAGATTCCCCAGTGTAATAGTACTGTAGTTGAGCAATCCGTGACATCAAAAGCGCCGTCTGGTGTAGAATGGGTGCGTAAATTCTCCTAAAATGCATGTATAAAGTTGCCTGCGCATTTAACACAACCACAATAGCTAATGGAAAAAAGTACACCCGTTTCTCACTAGAAGCGCTGTTTGTATCTCTGTACAATGGGAAATCTATGTTTATTTGACAGCGTCAGGTTGTGTTAAATGTGCAAGCATTTTTATACATACATTCTAGGAGCATTTACGCACCCATTCTACATCAGACGGCGCTTTTAGTGTCACGGGTTTCTTAACTACATTACTATTACACTGGGGATTCTAGATGTATTTTATTCATGATGATAGCAGCCTACTAGTGGAGGTAGTCAGGCTGTACGTGATTCTTTGGAAAAGAAAATTCTACAAAAAAGATATCGTTTTTCTAATCACAATCCAAGTTTTCTTCGCTCGTGTCACACGATTTTCAGTTATTATTATAAACATTTACTCCGTTTTACAGCACCAGAAAAACCAATTGAAATTGGAAGCCGTGCTGGTGAAGATGCACCTACTTGTACAACTCCCAACAGTACCCCTGGACGATGCGTGGCACTCGCGCAGTGCTCCCCAATAATATCCATTTTGAGAGAAGCATCTGCCGCTAAAAAAGCAGTTTCTGCAGTACAAGCTGCTTTTCTGAAAACTAGTGTGTGTACTCCTGGAAATACCGCGGTAACTCACTTCACAATTGTTATGTTTTTTTTAAATACTTAATTTTTCAATTATGTTTTCAAGCCTTCATCCTATTATGTTTGCTGCGATGAAGGAGCTTTGCAAACAGTTACGACACCTACTCCTGTTGTTACAATGCCAACCACGACAGCATCCATTGATATCGCCAATCATCCGAATCTACGATTATTGGATCGGGTCAATTGTGGTAAAGCAACTTTAGGCGATAAAATATCCTTTGGCACACAGGCTTCAATGTATCAGTATCCTTGGATGGCCTTGCTCATCTACCGATCGAGCAGTGGGCAGGAAGGTCCTGAATGTGGCGGAACAGTAATCAATACTCGCTATGTACTGACCGCTGCCCATTGTATTGATGGTCAAATTGAGCGTTTGTATGATACCTATCATAGTCATTCAATATTAATTTTTCATTAAACTTTTCATTTTTATCTATTTCAGAGTATACGTTCGGTTGGGTGAGTACGATACTCGAACAGATCCTGATTGCGATGAGTACATGGACTGTGCTCCACCATTTACGCGATATGGCGTAGAAGAGTACACAATCCACCCGAATTTTACCAGAATGGTTCGCTCTGGTAACGACATTGGTCTACTACGATTGAACCGAAATGTACAGTTCAACAATGATGATATCATGCCAATCTGTCTACCATTCTCTAATAGTCTTGTGCGGTTTGATCCTAGCTTGTATTGGATCACGGGATGGGGATTAACGGAACGATTGGAGAGTAGTCCTGTTTTGCAGCAAGCTAGAATTCCATCAGTTGCTTGTAGTTTAAGTACGCATTCAATATGCGCTGGTTTTGGTAATGGAACGCTTCACTGCCGAGGTGATTCTGGTGGACCGATGAAGGTGCCAATTCCAGATATCAAGTTCCGATATGTTCAGTATGGGATTATTTCCGCCGGACCAGGATGTGGGGTAAGCGGGACACCGGGTGTCAGTACTCGTGTAACATTCTTCATGCGATGGATTCTAGACAATATTCGTGAGTGAAGTAATTAATCAAATGATATCTGCAAATAAACAGGTTCTAGGATAGACAAGCAATGAAATCAAATATTGGTGTATTATTTATCCTACGCAAACAATTCACACACATTTAGTTACTGTTATTCATCGATGATATAAATAGTAATACAATTCATTGCTACACTCAGAAACGATTGAAATGTTGATGTTAGTTTTCCTTCCGATTGGAGTTCTTTGTGAGCTTCTAGTAAAAGAAGCTTGGAGACCATTATATGATGATCCTTTTAGCGAAAGTCAAAATGATGCTTTGGCATCCACACTCATTGACCACTATTTCGCCGATCGTCATCATATTAGTGTGATTGAAACTACCATGGATTTCAATGAATTTGCTGTTATTCAAAGTCGTTCAATACGTACTGAGAAAAGGTGATTATTGAAAACTTGTCCATGTATATTAAAATGATTTAGCAACCGTTTTCATGTTCATTATAAAATTTTCAACTTATAAATGAGACAAAAAAGTGTTTGTGATCAGAAGCGTAATGAGTGTTTTGTTAAAGTTTTTAAGCGTACAGTACAAAAACATTTTCTTCAACATATATAGACGGTTTAGTAAAGTGACGGCGAACAGTGTTACGTGCATTTTATAAAATAATAGGTTCTGAATAGTAGTTATTGACATTTGATATTCTTGAACATTTATTAATAAATTCGCTTTATAGTAGAAGTCGCAAAAAAAAAACAAAAAGAAAATCATCGGAAGACATATTTTTTTTTTTTTTTTTCATAAATACGTTTATTTCATAGGCAATATACATAAGTTTTTCTTCGCCGTGGCATCCACAATACATAGTAGTTTAAACCTAATACATTTCGAATATCATATTAGTATGTTGGTACTCATTAGTTAATCTAAACACTGTTTTTATCAAGCGAGTTGCTATTTTAAATTACATTAAATAAAATACATTTATTTTGTACATGATCTTATAACTATTTCAGGATTGTTTGTATCAGTTCACCACTTATATTCAATATCCTATAGTTGGCTATTGGTTGAACTCATGGAAGAGAAAACAGTTTAACATAAAATAAAATTTAAATTGGAACTCCAATGGATTTAATGAAATGATAAAGAAGTTTCATGTATGGAAGGTCACGACAAGCAAGAATGTCGCGAACTGGGACATTGGATAGTCTACCTTGGGTACGCAAGGAATTTATTAGTTGAGATCTGACATCACGAAACTCCACGCATGTCCAAACAACATGGTCAATATCGCGGTAACCTTCGCCGCAAGCACAATGATTAGTCTCGGAAAGTCCAATTCGAAGGAGATGTGCATCTAACGTGTAGTGATTGGACATGAGTCTGGACATCACACGAATGAAATCTCTACTCACATCCAGTCCCCTGAACCATGCCTTTGTCGATATTTTAGGAATAATTGAGTGCATCCACCGACCCAGATCATCTTTATCCCAAGAAGCTTGCCAGCTGGCAAGTGTTCTTTGGCGAGACGCGCTATAGAATTCGTTGAAAGCAATCGGTCTCTCATAAATTTCACCCTCAATAGCACCACGTTTGGCTAAAATATCGGCTCTTTCATTGCCTGGAATGGAGCAATGAGCCGGAACCCAAACTATTGTGATTAGATAATTATTATTCAATATGTCGTTCAGACACTGTTTTATTTTACCCAAGAAAAACGGTTCATTTTTGCCAGCAGCGTTTGAGCGAATGGCTTCAATTGCACTCAGACTATCTGTGAAGAGGAAATAATGGTTTGGAGATAATGTGACGATTACATTCAAGCTATAATGAACTGCTGCTAACTCTGCTATATAAACAGATGCAGGTTCTTGAAGCTTGAATGAGGCCGAAACATTATTGTTGAACATACCAAACCCTGTCGCTTCTTCCATTCGCGATCCGTCCGTGTAAAACATTTTCTCAGAGTTAATATGCCTGAACTTACTTGAAAATATTTTTGGGATTTCCATAGAGCGTAGGTGGTCCGGGATTCCACGCACTTCGCGCTGCATGGATGTGTCGAAAAATAAAGTTGAGTCAGGTACATTTAGGAGGCTGACACGGATAGGAATATATCTTGAAGGGTTGATTTCCTGTGACATATGGTTAAAATATACTGTCATGAATTTTGTTTGAGATCGAAGCTCGACTAGTCGTTCGAAATTATTAATTACCATGGGATTCAGCACATCACATCTTATTAGCAGGCGTGATGAAAGCTCCCAAAATCGATCTTTTAATGGAAGAACTCCCGCCAGAACTTCAAGACTCATTGTATGTGTCGAATGCATGCAGCCTAAAGCAATTCGCAAACAACGGTACTGAATTCGCTCAAGTTTGATAATATGAGAATTTGCAGCGGAACGAAAACAAACGCATCCATATTCCATCACTGAAAGTATCGTTGTCTGATACAATTTTATTAGATCTTGCGGATGAGCACCCCACCAAGACCCTGTTATTGTTCGAAGAAAATTTACTCTTTGTTGGCATTTCGTTATCAGATACCTAATGTGTCCTCCCCACGTGCATTTGGAATCAAACCACACCCCGAGGTATTTGAAAGTCAAAACCTGTTCGATTATTCTTCCCATCATATGAAGCTGAAGTTGCGCGGGATCATGCTTTTTTGAAAAGACGACCAGCTCTGTTTTCTCCGCAGAGAATTCGATACCAAGATGAACAGCCCAAACGGACAATTTATCTAAGGTATCTTGCAATGGTTTTTGCAGATCAATAGCTTTGGATCCAGTAACTGAAACCACGCCATCATCTGCCAATTGTCTTAGTGTACATGGGGTTACTAGACAGCTGTCAATGTCATTCACGTAAAAATTATAGAGGAGCGGACTGAGGCATGAGCCTTGCGGGAGACCCATGTAGCTAATTCTGATTGTTGCCAAATCGCCATGTGAAAAATGCATGCGTTTCTCTGACAAAAGGTTGTGCAAATAATTATTTATAACCGCTGGGAGTCCATGTTGGTGAAGCTTGTCTGAAAGAACATCAATGGAAACTGAATCAAATGCTCCTTTAATGTCTAAAAAAACAGATGCCATTTGTTGCTTTTGAGCGAAGGCAATTTGGATGTCAGACGAAAGTAATGCAAGGCAATCATTCGTCCCTTTATTTCTACGGAAGCCAAACTGAGTATCTGACAACAAACCGTTCGTCTCGACCCAAGTGTCGAGACGTCGTAGAATAATTTTTTCGAACAATTTTCTGATGCAGGACAACATCGCAATGGGTCTATATGAGTTGTGATTGGAAGCTGGTTTCCCCGGCTTTTGAATGGCGATAACTTTCACTTGTCTCCAGTCAGGTGGAACAATATTTTGCTCAAGAAACTTGTTGAACAATTCCAACAAACGTCTTTTTGCGAGGTCGGGCAGATTCTTCACCAAGTTGAATTTAATTCTGTCCAATCCAGGAGCGTTATTGTTACAAGACATGAGTGCTATGGAAAATTCCATCATTGAAAAGGGGCTATCAATGGAATCATCATTTGAAGAAGACTCCCTAACAATGCTATGCGTAGGAACGGAATCTGGACAAACTTTCCTCGCAAAATCAAATATCCATCGATTCGAGTACTCCTCACTCTCATTTCCTACGTTACGATTCCTCATTCGTCTGGCCGTATTCCAAAGAGTGCTCATTGAGGTTTCTCTTGACAAACCTTCCACAAAATGTCTCCAATAGCTGCATTTCTTAACCCGAAGTATGTTCTTGTACTTGGTTTCTAAAACCAAGAATTTTTCAAAATTCTGAGGAGTTCCTCCTCCTCGTTTTAAAAACGTCTTGAAAGCATTTTGTTTCGCGTGTTTAGCATCTGAGCACTCTTTGTCCCACCAAGGATTTGGAGGTCTTCTGTTAGACGATGGACCAAGAAATCGTTTGGTTTGGGCTTGTTCTGCGGCCTCCAGAATCGAACAAACGAGGAAGTCATATTCTTCAAGTGGGGGAAGCTCTTCCATTGAAGTTAAGACACTTGAAATATTACTTTGGTATTTAATCCAGTCAATATTTTTTGTCAAATCATATGGAATATTAACTGAATTAGCAATGCCTTTGTTACTGCTAATTGAGATGATGATTGGTAAATGATCGCTACCATGTAAATCAGGAAATACTTTCCAGGTGCAATCTAGTCGAATTGAAGTCGAACAAAGAGATAAATCTAATGCACTTGGACGTGCAGGAGGTCTTGGGATCCGTGTCATGCTACCCATATTTAGTACCGTCATGCTAAAATTGTCGCAAATATTATATATTAGAGATGATCTGCTATCATTGTAAACGGAACCCCACATCATTCCGTGCGAATTGAAATCTCCTAAAATCAAACGTGGAGCAGGAAGGGCTTCGACAATTTCATTAAGCTGTCGTTGTCCAACTTGAGCTCTTGGAGGAATATATACCGAAGCAATGCAAATGTCCTTTCCTTTAATGTTTATTTGACAAGCAACAACTTCTATACTAGAAGTCGAAGGAATGTTTAATCTATAAAAGGAATAACATTTCTTAATTCCTAAAAGCACTCCACCATACGGGGAGTCTCTGTCGAGACGTATAATGTTAAAGTCATTAAAATTTAAGGCTATGTTTGATGTAAGCCATGTTTCGCACAAAGCAAATACATCACATTTTTGACTATGCAACAAAACTTTAAATGAATCAAGTTTTGGCATGATGCTTCGACAATTCCACTGCAGGACAGTGATTGAATCATTTGCGGCGGATGATAAATTATCCATCAAATGATACAAAACCTGAAAGAGCTGGCCATTGAGCTGATAACTGTTTCAAAAAAGTTCTAGCTATTGGAAGGAATGCTGTTATGATGGTCTTTAGAGGTTCAGAAATATTGAATGCAGCGAAAATCCATTCTACAATTTCCGAAAATTTCAGTAATCCTGTTGGTGAATGTGAAATGGAGCCCACTGGATTATTGTCTTTTCTTGAGCTAGTTCCTGGATTGGTTTGTGAATTTGACAAACCAGGAGGCACAGTTTTTGGTTTTAAATTTGGCTTTTTAGCTTTAACACGGGGATCTTTTTTTGAAGGTATAATTTTAGGTGTCTTTTTTGGTATTTTGTGGTTTGTTAATCTCCTCTTAACAGACCCTTGAGGAGTGACAAACGAGGTATCTTCACTATTTCCGTCAGAGTCAGATTCCTCTGGCTCCGCAAGATTTGAAAAACCGTTTTCGGTTTCCAAAGGGGAGACATGTATGACCGTTTTGAGCATTTCTGCATATGTGCGCTTAGACCGTGCTTTTAAAGAAAGCTTCATTTTGTCTTTACGCAGCTTAAATGCAGCGCACACTGAAAGATCATCATGAGGGCTTTCCCCACAATAAACACATTTTTCAACATCTTTATCGCAAAGATTATCCTTATGAGGCCCTTGACATTTGATACATTTGGACTTATTACTACAGTAAGTAGCTGTATGTCCGAATTTTTTACAGTTCGTGCAATTCATAACATGCGGTACGAAAAGCCGAACAGGAAGACGAATTTTATCGATATAGACATGGCTAGGCAATGCAGATCCGGCAAATGTTACGCGAAACGAATCTGAGGGACGATAAGACTTTTTTCCATCGACAATAGATGCTGAGTACAATTGTTTGCACTCGAGTATCTTAACTCCCTCAAGCATGGAGTTTTTAAAACGGCCAACTCCATTTTTAAGTAAATCATCTGCTGTCAGACTTGCTTCAGTCACAACACCGTCAATTTCTACCTCCTTCGATGGAATGTAAACTCGATATTCAATAGCAAATAATTTACAGGTTACAATATCGTTTGCCTGTTTCAAGTCGTTAACTACAACTCGAATTTTATCTCTATTAACCTTACAGATTTCTTTAACTTCAGAGAAATGTGATGTCAAATCCTTTGTAATTTGCATCAAGTTTAAAATCTTTTCTTTTTTTCGAAGATAGACTATCCATGGCCCAGTGGTACCCTGTGGATAATGTTTAGCCCTCGGAGTATTTAAACTTTTACTAGTATCCGGAATCGGATTCGGATGATCTTCCATGAGATCATCCATTACATTAAATTTTTTTTGTAAATTAATAATACCAAAATAAAAACTTATGTTTAGTAAAATTTCAGATATAAGAAATAAAAAATAAATTAAATTAAATCTACCTTGTAGCTGATGTCTCTGTTCCTTTATCGTGAAGAACGATGTGAAGCTCTTCCAACGATTTCCAATTGGCAGTCTTTTGCTGTTTCCAATTGGCAGTCTTCTGTCGTTTACTGCTATCTCAGTTGCTCTGCCGTCGTTGTGAACACCACTGCACTTGCTGTACCTGACCCCAGGTACAGTGCTTTTGCTCTTGGTGGCGATCAAATGCGATGCTTGCAGTGTAGCACCTCGCGATATATGCCGTCTCTTTTGATCCTACGCAGCGTACAAATTCTGGTACCTGGTAGATCAGCACTGGGTTGCTTTAGCACCTCTGTGCCTTTGCACCCCTTCGTCTTCGCACCTTTATGCGATGGCACCTCTGTGACTCGTCACTTCTATGCTCTCGCACCTCTGTGTCTCTACACCTCTGTGCGTATGAACGGGATGGCCTTCGTTGCTAGCTTTCCAGTCGGGAAACGCCCCGAATATTGCGTTTGCTATGGGCAGTTTAACTACCTGAAGCTTAGAATTGTCTCGGTAGCAGCCGTTAACTCACGAGCCAGTACAATCGAAACACAACCTCTTCGCTTGAATGGTTTTTACTGAATGATCGGAAGACATATGATAACGTTCTTTGGTGATCCTTGAGAACTTCGAGCTTCTGATACCAGATCGCTGTCGTTGCAGTTTTACTTCCTCAGTATGACTTATCGAAGATAGTATGGAAATGAGAGATGCATTCCAGTCCTTGGCTCAGTAGAACCTATTAGACCAATTGATTTAGTACAATTTTATCTGTAACTCAGTACCACTAATCACTAATAATAATCTCGCTATTTGGAAGTGTTTGAAGAAAGCTTTTACTCGTTAAATTAATAAGGTTGAGAGCCAATTTATTTTATATAAAGAACTTTTTATGCCGATTCATTTGCTGGTGAGCTCAAATAGAAGTTCTCCCAGAGTTGGAAATAAATTCGTCAAATTTATTTTTTTTTGTCTTTTGATTGCCTAATTTGTTTGCTTTTTCTGAATAATTTGATATTTTTATCATGCCAAAATTCAGTATGACGCACAGAAAAAAGACGTTCAAACGTCTGTACTGGCTTTCATTGACGTTTAAAAGCTTAGGTGTCTTAACAAAAGTTTCTCAGTATTGTATGACGCGTCTGTTGGAGGAGGTCCCTTAATTTTTTATTAAGGGGTAGTACCAATTTCGAGTAAAAAAAAATATTTTTATTTGATGAAGAGGGAGTGTTTTTTTTTGTTGGTCGTTTCCTTAAGCTAGCGAAATAACAGAATCTCTCACGTGAGAAGTTTTAACATTTCGAGGGTTTTTCATTCTACACTTCGAACAATTCACGACGTGTTGGCTGAACCACTTGTAATAATTATTCACTGTTGGAATATACAAGGTAGAGCTTGTCGTTTTAACGACTTTTAATCGGTAGCGATTCATGTAAGGACAAACTCTTCTTTTGTATATATTTCTTTTTTCTAATAATTTGTATTATAACAAATGAGAATTATTTTTAAATATAGCAGTAATAAAACCTTCAAATAAAAAGTACGAAATGGCCCGGTTCTGAAACTTTCACAACTTGTGTTATAAAGTACAGAGAATCATATAACGATTGGTTTACGTTCACAAAGTTTCAGAATTTTGAATAGATAATTTCAAAAACACCTATTTTTTCATAAATTAGTAAGTTATAAAAATAAAATAGATAAATTCAAAAAACTGTTTTTACAGTAAAAATGGTATATCTCGAAAAAAAAATTTTTGTATAGAAAACTCTTATTTTCTTCAAAATTGTAAGGCGGAGAAAAATTAATTGACTAAAAGTATTTTTCAACTCCAAATTAGTACTACCCCCTTAATAAAAATTAAGGGACCTCCTCCAACAGAAGCGTCATACAATACTGAGAAACTTTCGTAAGGATACCTAAGCTCTTGAACGTCAATAAAAGCCAGTACAGACTTTTGACCGTCTTTTTGCCTTTCTCATATAGAAAGGTTATGCAATCACTGTGAAAATCGACTTTTGAACCGAGGCCCGGAGGGCCGAATGTCATATACCATTCGACTCAGTTCGTCGAGTACGTAAAATGTCTGTGTGTGTGATGACTTTTCGAAGATGGCTGAACCGATTTTCATAAACTTTGATTCAATTGAAAGGTCTTGTGGTCCCATACAAAAATCCTGAATATTATTTAGATCCGACTTCCGGTTCCGGAGTTATGGGGTAAAATGTGCAAAGATGCAAATATGTGTTCTAACTTTTCTCATAGATGGCGCGACCGATTTTAACAAACTCAGGTTCAAATGAAAGGTCCTTTGGTCCCATACGTAATTCCTGAATTACATTCGGATCCGACTTCCGGATCCGGAAATATAGGGTAAAGTGTGTTTAAAATTTTATACCATCACTGAAAAGGGCGAAAAACCGTAAAAAGTTTTCTAAATCGACCTCAAATCTTCCTCAATTGATAGTTTTTATCAGTAGATGGTCAAACAAACCGATTTCGGTTATTCTTTTAAGAATCGAAAAAACATATTTTGAAGAATACCACAGTATTATATATGATAGTATGATTTATATGAGAAAGGCATCATTACAGCACTAGGTGGATTAAAACAGGTTTTTAATTTTCTACATTTCACCGGCAAATTGATGAACTGATTGTCATGAAATTTTGATGATGATTGTTGAAGTATTGTTTGACCCCTTGCTTACTTACACATTCTCACATATTTTCCCGCTAAATCAAGCTGTGCTTTTTCTCTTCAGCATTGAGTGTTAAGCGTATCCTCACCGTGTTCACATCGTTTGTTCATAATAAATATAAGTTGTTTAAAATAAAAATTAGAAACAAAACATGGTGTCAGAAGTAGTCGCGTGCTTCTGAGAATATTTTGCGGCGTCATTGAGTGAAATCGCGGAAAAAATTCAGTAAACTTTCTCTTTCGACGAGAAAAGGTGGCGTAGTGTCGGCAGCCATCTTGTAAAAAAAGTGAAAACTGAACTTTAAAATTTTGTGAAGTGGTTATCCTCATCAATATGGATCCAAATCAATTCCGAATGTTCTTGGAACATCAGACAAATATAGTTACGCAACTAATAAGTGCTATAACAACATCAGCACAAAGCAGAAATCAACCGGAGCTTCAACCAAAACCTATGAATGTTCCTGTTCCGCAGCCTTCACCGTTAGCAGTTGAAGGTGATATGGCAGAAAATTTTGAGATTTTCGAGAAGAGCTGGGATAATTATTCGAAAGCTATTGGCATGGATAAATGGCCTGCAACGGAGAACGCTAGAAAAGTCAACTACCTACTGTCTGTGATAGGAGAGCAAGCAAGAAAGAAGTACTTCAACTTCGAGTTGTTTCCAGCAGAGCAAATGGATCTACGAGCAGCGCAAACAGCGATAAAGGTCAAGGTGATAGTGAAAAGAAACGTGATAGTTGACCGCCTCGATTTTTTTCCGCCGTGCAATTAGTTCAAGAGTCCATAGACGATTTCAATTCTAGACTCAAACTGCTAGGGAAGGTAGCGATGCTTGGGGATATAGAAAAAGAATTGATCACCTACAAGATCGTAACCGCTAACAAGCGGCCGCAATTGCGAACCAAAATGCTTACTATTCCGGAAATTAATCTGGAGAAAGCCATCGATCTGTGCCGTGCCGAACAAATTGCAACTAAATGTTCTTTCGATCTTGGAGTATCGTCTTCGTCAGATGTAAATAAAGTCAGCAAAAGTGCCGGATACCTAAAGAACAAATCACATCGTTTCAAGTTCTGCGGTGACATTCATGAATTTACCAAAGAAATCTGTCCAGCATTCGGTAAACGTTGTCATCGCTGCAAAAGAAAGAACCATTTCGAAAAAGTGTGCAAGGCAACGGGAAACGCAAAAAACCGGATGTCGAGTCGCATTAAAGAAGTTAAGGAAAACGATGAATTCGAGGAGGATTCCGAAAGTGATTCTTCATCAAAAGAAGAGGAATATGAAATAGAAAAAATCTACGATAATTCTTCTACCGGGGGAAGTGTTTTGGCAGAACTGAACTTGAAGTTCAATGATAAGTGGAGAAAAGTGATTTGCGAACTTGATACAGGAGCAAACACTAGTCTAATAGGACATGATTATCTTATCAAATTGTCAGATCAGAAGAATACACCATTGCTTCCATCGAAGTTACAACTGCAAAGCTTTGGTGGTAACCCCATCAAGGTACTGGGTCAAGTAAAAATACCATGTCGACGGTTGGAGAAGAGATTCCTACTGATGCTTCAAGTTGTGGATGTGGATCATCGTCCATTGCTTTAATTCAGGGCTTCTCGGGAACTTGGTCTAGTGAAGTTTTGTAATGCAGTTAGCTTCGGAGAATCAATGACATCGACGAAATCATGCCAGAGCACAGAACAACTATTCAATATCTATCGCGTAAAGGCTAATGAGATTATCGATAGTCACCAACTGCTGTTTTCTGGTTACGGGAAATTTCCCGGCACAGTTTCTTTGGAAGTAGACGATTGCATTATTCCATCGATTCACACACCTCGACGAGTGCCCATCGCATTGCGAAGCAAACTGAAAAAAGAGTTGGATAAGCTTGAACAAGAACGGATCATTGTCAAGGAAACTAAACACACCGAGTGGGTTAGCAATATAGTTATTGTACAGCGGCGAGGACCCGGTTCCAAATTTCGTATCTGCTTGGATCCCGTTTTGCTCAATAAAGCATTAAAGCGTCCCAACCTACAGTTTATTACGTTGGACGAAGTACTACCCGAGTTAGGCAAGGCAAAAGTGTTCACTACCATAGATACGAAAAAAGGGTTCTGGCACTTTGTGTTGGATGAGGCTTCCAGTAAACTCACCACATTCTGGACACCTTTTGGACGATACCGTTGGATACGCCTTCCATTTGGTGTCGCACCTGCTCCTCAAAATCTTCCAAATCAAGTTGCAAGAGGTGATTCAAGACTTAAAAGGTGTCGAATGTATTGCAGATGATTTGCTCGTTTATGGAGCCGGTGATACGTTGGAGTAAGCATTGATGGATCACATTTGCTTGGAGAAATTACTATGTCGTTTGAAGCTCAATAATGTCAAATTGAATATTGCGAAACTAAAGGTTTGTGAGCGTTCAGTGAAGTTTTATGGTCATGTTCTTACCGATGAAGGTCTGAAGCCAGATGAAAACAAAATTGCGGCAATACGTGATTTCCCACGACCACTAAGCCACAAAGAAGTACATAGATTTGTGGGAATGGTAACATATTTAGGCCGTTTCATCAGTAACCTCAGTGCCAGTTTGACTAATCTACTCAAATTGATTCTAAAATCAGTTCCATGGCAATGGTCATCTATCGAAGAAGAAGAGTTCAATAGAGTGAAATCCATAGTTTCGAATATTAAAACACTGCGATACTATGATGTCAACGAACCATTAACTATCGAGTGTGATGCAAGTAGCATTGGACTTGAAGTTGTAGTGTACCAGAAGAATGGAATAGTCGGGTACGCGTCCAGAACACTTACAGTTACTGAAAAAAAAATTATGCGCAAATCGAAAAGGAACTACTAGCGATACTATTTGCGTGCATCAGATTTGACCAATTAATAGTGGGTAACCCGAAAGCGACAGCGAGAACTGATCATAAGCCTCTCATTAGTGTGTTTAACAAACCTCTCCTCTCAGCACCTCGTCGGTTGCAACACATGTTGCTAAATCTGCAGCAGTACAATCTTTCATCGAGTTCGTTACCGGCAAGGAGAATGTTGTTGCTGACGCGTTGTCACGAGCTCCACTTCGAACCTCAGATACGCAAGACGAATATAAGAAGCTTGACATTTTCACGATTTTCGAGGATATCCAGGGATTAAAACTCACCAACTTCTTGAGTGTGTCTAGTTCGAAATTAAACGAAATAATGAGAGAAACTGAAAGAGACCAACATATGCAACTAATCATCAAGTACATTCAACATGGGTGGCCTAAAACCGTCGACCAGGCTCCGGACATAGCGAAGCTATACTTCAACTATCGGAATGAGCTGTCTACTCAGGACTCACTGGTTTTTCGCAATGATCGCATCGTAGTACCTCATTCTCTGCGCAGAATGTTGATTGATTGCTGTCATGCAAGCCATAATGGCATCGAAGCTACTTTGCGACTCGCTAGAGCTAACCTTTTTTGGCCAGGTATGACATCGCAGATAAAGAACGTCGTGAAAGTGTGCTCAGTTTGCGCAAGATTTTCAGCATCTCAGCAGAATCCACCAATGAAAAGCCACGAAATACCGGTGCACCCCTTTCAGCTGATATGAATGGAGACAAATTTTGTCAATAATAAGATGGTTATTTTTTCGAAAGAGTGGGACTTCGAGTACGTTACATCAGCGCCACATCATCAGCAATGCAATGGAAAAGCTGAAGCAGCAGTGAAAATAGCAAAACAACTCATGAAGAAAGCAGAAGAAAGTGGGAACGACTTTTGGTTCTCGTTGTTGCACTGGAGAAACATCCACAATAACATTGGATCCAGTCCAGCATCTCGGTTGTTGTTTCGCTTCACAAGATGCAGTGTTCCAACAGCTGCAACTAATTTGGTACCAAAGGTAGAAGAAGATGTACCAACTAAAATAGAGGCAAATCGTAAGCGCACAAAGCTAAACTACGACAGAAAAGCACGAGCATTACCTGAGCTACAGATTGGTTCTCCTGTCTACGTGCAATTGAATCCGGAAACATCCAAACTATGGTCAAAAGGGAGAATCACCAACCGTTTCAACGAGCGCTCGTATACAGTGAATGTAGGTGGAAATAATTATCGTCGCTCACTGGTTCAAGTGAACTTGAAGCCGCGTAAGGAACCTAATACGCTGCCAATCGATCAATCGTCATCCTGCTCGCAGCGTCCACTAAAAGCCCGGGAAGGCACAGGTCGTGTTCCAGATAATTCACCTGGAGAAGTTCCTGCACGAAAAGAGCTGTTAAATCGTGAAGCTCATACGATACCCGATGTTTCAGACTTGACAGCTGAAATTGATAGACTGCCAACAATACCGAACGTTGTTACACTGTCGCCGTTGCCGAGTGGGCTAGAAGGAAATAATTCTGTTACACCGACAAAAGTAGACCGACCTAGAAGATCGACGAGAATACCAAAAAAACTTCAAGATTTTGATTTACACTTTTAGAATAAGGTTTTTATAGAAAGGGGAAGATGTTGTAATATTGTTTGACCCCTTGCTTACTTACACATTATCACATATTTTCCCGCTAAATCAAGCTGTGCTTTTTCTCTTCAGCATTGAGTGTTAAGCGTATCCTCACCGTGTTCACATCGTTTGTTCATAATAAATATAAGTTGTTTAAAATAAAAATTAGAAACAAAACAATGATATTTGAAGGCCGATTTTTATAAAGCGTCGCCATCTGTATGTCTGACCGGGGACAAATTTTTACCAACGTGACAAAGAACAAGTATACTTGGCACTCATAACTCTATTATGCTACATTTCTTTTTATTTTATTTTTCAGATTAAAACTTCGAGAAATTATCAGTATGAACAACATTCATCGGAAATCCGATTCAACGGTTGAAGCTTTTCTAAGCTGGGGTAGCAGTGAAATTTTGACCAATGAAATCCTTCCGTATATCGCGCATGAAAATCATAAAGCTAAAATCATTCTCATTTCCTACTGTTTAACGTCTAACAGAAAGTCAGAGATATTCTATAAAGCCTGGTATGAATACAAACTTCTAAATGTATTCATTATAAACTATTTGAGCGAATCTCGAATACAGGCTTGTTTGTTTAACCCATTTACCAAAAACCGAAATGAAACGAAGATTACATCCACAGATTTATTTTGTACAATACTTCGAAACAACGAGCAAGCGAAAAATTATATTGGACATTTCAACAATTTCGTGCAAAATCGAATCACTAATTTGAACGGTTACACTCTGACAATCGCTATGCATGAGAGCGAAGGATCGATATCGGCTTTTGACTGCATTTTGGATAATATCACCCTTTCGGATATTGATACACAAATTTTGACGATTATGAGAGAAAAGATGAACTTCACCGTATCTTTTGTGGAATCCGAACTGGAACTGTCAATGGGATTTGTATTTCCGAATGGATCGTTGGCCGGCAGCTTAGGACTTATCGAAAATAATCATGTTGATTTGGCCGCCAATTCGAGAATAATTTATGACTATGGTACAACCAATCTTCTCTATTTAGATCACATTGGAACGGAAAAGCTAATTTTCCTCGTTCCTTCCAACTATTTCGAAAATCGCGATAAACACATAATTTTTATTAATCCATTCAGCATAACATATATAATAGTAAATTTCATTCTGGCTGTTATAATTCCATTAATTTCTGTGTCGTTAGAAAAAATCAACAACTATCTAGGACCACTTGAAGAACAAACTAGTTTTGTTGGAAGTGCCCTTCAGACGCTTGGGATCATCTATAGTATATCGTGGAAACTTCCCACTACTCCAAAAAAGCGATGGATCATTTTCGGTTTGTTAGTTTACAACATCGTAACGTATGCCGTTTGGCAAGCAGTTACCATTGGTTATTTGAACTCAGACAATCAATACCTGAATAATATTAACAGTTTAGATGAGTTGTTGGAAACAAGTCTTACGTTAAAAGTATCCAAATACCACAAACAAATGGTAACTCATGCAAGTTCGAATTCACAGAATCCAAATAATCGATTGCTTTCCGAACGTTTAACAACCGAGAATACTGCTGCTATTCGGACTGCCGTCGAGGAAATCATCACCCATCGAAGGTCTGCGTTTCTTATTTCCGGTGTCTACGTTCAGCTGATTAAGTCTGGAAGCTACAAATGGATCGATGGACATAATACTGGTATATACGCTATTTCGACTCCGGTGTATGAATTTTATAAATCGATGGTTGTGCCAAAAACATCTCCCTTCGTGAGGTCTTTTAATGACATAATTGCCCGGTGCGTCGAAAGTGGTTTCATCGAATATCAAAATCAGCAACTCGAAACAGTCGTGAATGTGTTAGAAATACGTCATCAATTAGAGGCAGAGGTAAGAAATGATAAGCACATTTTCGATATGGCAATCCTACAAAAATTTTTTCTGTTATATCTGATGCTAATGGCACTATCAATTGTAGTGTTTATTTTAGAGATAGTAATAAAACCATGTAATAGATGCCGCAAAAATAAAGTAGGGAATTGTGGGCCAGAATTTTACTACTATAATTAAACCACATATGGAAAATTATCTTACAAAAGCTTAATGTATAACGTTCGATCACTACAAAAAGGCATTACTCTAAGAACATATTCCCTTATTTTTTCATTTTGCTGTTTACAATATTCCCAATCAAAATCAGATTTCGGGTAAAACCCCGATTCTTCGATTGTTAACTAAGGTTTTCATTAATTCAGAATCGGGATGATATGATATGATGAAGCCTTTAAGCCTTTTCCTAGCGCCCAAAATAATTGTAATTCGATTGAAAAAAATTATAAGAACCAGATAATGGAATAGTAAATAAAAATATGAAGAATTCAATAAGTTTTTACCTTATTTTAACTTCGGAAAACATATAACATCTTGATCGTAAAAGCAAACTAATATCGAACAATTGGATTTTCGCTACTTATTTTCTCATCATGCAGGAAATGGAATGGTAAAATTATTACTCCATTTAGAGTATTCGATTGACAGTACTATTAAGGGGCAGGTAGGGTCTAACACGTTTAAAAAATATTTTTTTTTTAATATTTTCTTATAGTAAAACATTTCTGGAATATTCTGTGGGATTTTCAAGCCTAACGAAAAAAAACTCAGCAAGTTACACGCCTTCATCTTAGCTTATCTCATACTGCGAAGAAATAAAAGATCGGCGCACAGGCCCAAGATTTTTGCTTCGATTGACTCAAAAATTAATGTTTCATTATGATAAAATACAGAAGAAATGATATGATTTCTTGAAAATATTAGACCATACGTGCTCCCTAGAATTACAAATTGTTACCTTCGATTTTAAAGACAAATAACTTTACACACGTTTTTCTCGAAAGCACACACTAAGATTTAATTCCTTTGTTATATTTTTGACGAGATCTTTCGGTAAACTATAGAAATAACCGATATTTCGGTACATGGGTTTTATTTTACAACAATTATGCAAATTTTCACCGATCAGTTTAACGTAAATTTTCATTACAGAATTCTGTATTAGATATATAATTGATACGGTAAACCTGAATAGTCGCCGAATACGGTAAAAATCATACTGTCCTTTTGGTAAAGTTATCTTCCAATAACCGAACTTCTGTGAAAACTGATTGTCATGAAACTAACTGTCAAACAGTTATTAAAATATTCAGTGAGTGTCTTTTTATTAACCAAACGAAAAAAATTTTGAAGGGTTCATCGAATGGATTGAGGTACGGGTGATAAAAGTTTTCAAGACATTAGAGCCACTAACAGCTTTTTGTTTACTTATAAGCAGAAAATAATTTTGTATCACTTGTCCACTTGCTGCCAACACACTTCGTTCAAGGGTAATTTTTGTTGAACTCGACGGATTGTGCAGTGTTTTGGAAGGCGCTCATAATTCCGGTCAGTCGGAACATCTGACACTTTTTTAATTTCTCGTGGAATAAGACCATTTTCTCCATTCGTTTTTGTGAATATGTGTTGTTTTTTGAAATCCGAAAATCCAGAATTTTAACCAAAGGAAAACAAACAAACAAAAATTACCGAACAATCTGTTAGATCCATTTGGTTTACAGTTAACGGTAGTTGTTTGACAGTTCAGCAATTACCGAACGATCGGTAATCAATTCAATTACCGAACTGATTACTGAACGTTCAGCTGTTGAAAATTCGATAAAAAATTACCGAATACTGCGAAATTTTCTAAGTGTGCAGGTTTTGAAAGTCCGTGACCATCGTCATTCAACTTGTGAAATACCAGACCCCAACGTTTTCCTTTTCGTTGTTTGTTTCTTTGGGGAGGCTTTACAGCTAAAAAATTACGGGTTTATTTTCGTGAAAAATCGTAGTTTTGACTTTAAACAACCACCAAAAATTCTAATATATTAAAAAAAATCGAACAGAAACGTTGGGGTCTAGGAAAACATCTACTCTATCTGTGCTGCTCTGAATTGTTGACTTCTGATTAGTCTGCGCTGAGATACAGTTGACACCGTAAATCATGATTTATAAGAAGCGTTTTCAAAAATACCTCTTCAACGACTTATTTCTCAATATTTTTCCACGAAAAAATTAGGGGCTGGGGTCCACTAGGAGATTCATAGTACCTATTAGCTCTCTCCGGACTGTACCAGCCTAGATGCCGTGTAAAATCCGGCGGAAAAAAATGAACCAAGAATAGATCCACTGGGTTCCTGCTTCCATGTCGTAAAAGGCGACAATTGCAGGAGTTTCTTTTTCCTTTCAGTTATCAGATATTTTCAATGTTTTACTTCTGATTACTCTATTTTACTAAATCATCTCTTTATTCAACCTATCAATTTCCGTCTAGCTTCGTAGAAAAGTTTTATTAGGAATGATTTCTTCTTCCATGTTATTGATTGTCTTTCAGGATTGTAAAATGAATGATAAAAATCAACCATTGCGCAAATACGTTTATATTACAAAGTTAATAACAGAGATGACATGTATCGGTATATTGAATACATAGTAAAAAACACTTGATATTAATATTTCAAACAGTAAATTAATATTTTTCTCGGTAGCCGGCTGCCCAGATCAACTAATATAACCAATTAATAATTTTAATAAATAATTAAAATAATAAAGCGGAAATAATAAAGAATCAAGATGCGTGTGAAATCTGTTGACCTTTGTTTGGTGATTTAAAATGATTTTATAATAACTGTTTAGAATATTTCAATGTAATGAATCAACTTTTTTGTCTAAATCCTATTCGCTCGTTTATTTTGTATCACGTAGTTTCATTTATAAAAACGTGCTTAATCCACCTAGCAGTGAGATGATACCTTTTTTTTATCAATCCGAATGTGTTTTTTTTGCATGACTAAAAAAAAAACGCGAAAGGTATATGCATAAACGAGTGACTGCATACTCGACAGCCGGCTGTCCGGAGTTTTGTCAATTTCGGAGATTGACTGTTTCGTGCATTATATTGCCAGCACAAAGTAACACATAAAACGATAATACTTTAAAACATTCTTGGTAGCCGGCTACCCAGAGCAATAAACACATGATAACATTATTAAAACATTTACTAACAAAGTATCCTCTCCTGTGATGCATGTGGGAATGCAGAGGATTCCTCGGTTCTTAGTAGCAACATGCATCGAACTAACAATCCTTTCCCTCCCAAGTAGATCTGCATTCGGACGTGGCCGGCGTCGGTATTGATCAGCATGCATGGTTTAATACAGTTTGCACAGTGTGAAACAATGTGTTATTCCCAAACATGTTACTTCAAAAAATCATTTTGCAATCTCAATTGGTCCAGATCAATAACGGAATAGCAACACACGGGCGGTCTCTAATGCTAATGCTAATGCTAATATTTTTCCACGAAAAAATTACAAAATATTGTTCGAAAGATGCTTTGTATTATGCAAAACGTTTGAGTTTATTTTGTTGAAAGATAGCTCTGAAGAAAAATCTCAAAAATGATATTTTTCATCATTTAGACTCTACACACTTTGAAAATTTCGCAGTATTCGGTAATTTTTTACCGAATTTTCAACAGCTGAACGTTCGGTAATTGAATTGATTACCGATCGTTCGGTAATTGCTGAACTGTCAAACAACTACCGTAAACTGTAAACCAAATGGATCTAACAGATTGTTCGGTAATTTTTGTTTGTTTGTTTTCCTTTGGTTAAAATTCTGGATTTTCGGATTTCAAAAAACAACACATATTCACAAAAACGAATGGAGAAAATGGTTTTATTCCACGAGAAATTAAAAAAGTGTCAGATGTTCCGACTGACCGGAATTATGAGCGCCTTCCAAAACACTGCACAATCCGTCGAGTTCAACAAAAATTACCCTTGAACGATTTGTGTTGGCAGCAAGTGGACAAGTGATACAAAATTATTTTCTGCCTATAAGTAAACAAAAAGCTGTAAGTGGCTCTAATGTCTTAAAAACTTTTATCACCCGTACCTCAATCCATTCGATGAACCCTTCAACATTTTTTTCGTTAGGTTAATCAAAAGACACTCACTGAATATTTTAATAACTGTTTGACAGTTAGTTTCATGACAATCAGTTTTCACAGAAGTTCGGTTATTGGAAGATAACTTTACCAAAAGGACAGTATGATTTTTACCGTATTCGACGACTATTCAGGTTTACCGTATCAATTGTATATCTAATACAGAATTCTGTAATGAAAATTTACGTTGAACTGATCGTTCGGTGAAAATTTGCATAATTGTTGTAAAATAAAACCCATGTACCGAAATATCGGTTATTTCTATAGTTTACCGAAAGATCTCGTCAAAAATATTACCGAACAAAGGAATTAAATCTTAGTGTGTACCCCCGTAATGCTCTCAGTTCGTTACAATACGAAAACTATCTAAGTTTTCATTTAAATTTAAGCACATGAAATCTCACCGAAATATTTTAAAAAACATTTTGATTTTCTTTTATTCTTCTTTTTCTAAAATTGTCCTGATTGTGCTAAAATCAAGTTGGTTCTTCTAATTTCGATCAAATACAAGGTACAATAATTCAATAGATAACGGAAGACTGCGGCGAAATGGTAAATTGTCGAAATCAATCATCTGGATTATCCTTCCATCGATAATACTTACCGGCGTGAAATTTCTGTTGTAGGTGCCTTTTAATACTGTTCAATTCGGTTAATCAAAGACTTTTCTAATGCATATAGCTAGCGGCGAGACAGAACGTGAAATCACTCGAAATGCAAAACAATTATTCAAGGTTAGCTCCATCTCTCGCGGCTTACAATTATTTTCTGTGCACAAAGAATGATTACGGATTTGCACGATTTCGGTAGGTATTACAAAAACATCGTGATTGCGAGCTGTTACTGCTGTCTTCTTTATTAGACGTTTTATACTGATCACGAGCAAATAATATTCTTATTATTTTCAATATATAGAAGTAGAACACCAAGTACGAGTATTGAATTTCATGTAAAAAATTATACTATTTTCCAAATATACCAATAATGATTGACGAATGCTACGGACCGTTCCCTTGAATATTGAAGTGTGCATAATCCAAAGTGTATTTGAAATTTACCTCTATGCCCCACTCTCCCCTATTAATTATTCATAAAACTTACACGCAAGGGTATTTAGAATTCTTAAAAGATACTAGCAATATGTATTCGTTTAAATTTTATTTACTGAGTTGGTAAGATAGTCACTTTTACTTTTTGCAATAGGAGAAATTTTCAAAAGCATAATTTATTAACATACACACTTCAAAACAATTGTGTACACTTGCGTCTCCTGAAACCAACATATTTGAGTGCTCATTTTTATAGAATATAGATTATATACAGATTTCCGAGATTTAATACAAATTTTTTTTTTGTTTCGATTATAGAGGTTTTAACCTTAAGGTCATTCGCCTCTTCGAGCCAGAAAAGTTTTCTGACCCTATTGTGCGGGGTTGGGAATCGAACCCAGGCAGGCTGCGTGAAAGGCATCGACTTACCCATCACGCTGTACCCGTCCCTAGACAAATTTATTCAGAATTCACAGGAAGTAGGAAAGATCAAAATTAACTTTTTCGTCTGAACTATTTTTAGAGATTTGGTAGCAATGACGAGATAAACTTTTAATCGATGAATATAACAAATATTAATATGAAAATTCTTTAAAAATTACGCAAATATACTTTTAATGACCACCTCGCAACGAAGAGCTCAAATGCGTAGCCCCCTGGTAACGGACGCATACACACCTCAGCTCAGGACAAAATGAAATTGTACAAAAAAGACTAAAACGCGATGTTAACAATCTGAGGTCAAAACAATAAACATTCATAGACTGGCGAAGGCTAAAATTCATTTATACAGTGGAATGTGAGATTCCTGTTAAGGGGCTCTTCATAATATTTAAAAACTAACAGAACTAACAGCAATGTTTATCTGTATGTTCTTTGGAGCATGAAAAAACCCTCTTGAGCTGAATGTACTGCCATCACACTGTCAGCGCACAAAACCTCATCTTCTTCTTGATTTATTATTTGAAAAATAAAGGCAACGTGTAATATCTTACTGTTAAAAGATCGGTTACCGGCACCCCAAGAAATTTCGAAAATATATAAGTAAAGAATGCAATTATTCAAAGGAAAACTGGAATTTATTCTTTTCGGAAACGTTTTTGACCAAAGTCTTCATTGTCTGATGGTGACTTCGCCTTGGCTCTCTTGACCGATGATTTGAATGGTGGTGCCTTAGGTGTTGATTTGGCCGATCTTCCACGTTTTTTCTTAGCCGGAGCTTCTGTTGTATGAGCAGCTAGATGTTTGGTCAAAACTTTGGCTTCTTTTGTTTCGACAGCAGCCTGCATATCATCGACAATTTTTCCCGATTTGTCGAAAAAAATGGGGTTCCGGTAACCGAAAACGGCAGACATTTTGAAAATGACAAAACATACCTTTGATTGCGAAAATTTTGATAGCATCCGGTATCAAATCACGAAAAAGATCGATTTCACCTCATAAAGATTCAATCCACTCACCTTTTCGATTGATGCTCTTCAATTTATGATACTATAATAAAAGTCAGAAAAAACTTTTATGTTGATTTTCACGCAATTAAAATTTGTTTTGAATGCAGCAAAAAGTACAAGCGTCTGTTTGCTTTGGTATTTGGCACAAAAAGAACGTGCTGCTATTACACACACATGACATTTGTCGGAATGATGCTATTTGCTTTCTGTCAAAAGTTATGGTGGGGTGCCGGCAACCGAACACCTTCCCCTATATAATATAGTATAATTTATAAGAATTTATAAATATGAATATTTGATTAACTCATGAAAATAACCTCATTATGAAACCTTGTTGTTAGACTGACTGTATAACCTTACTTGAGGTTGCACATTAAGCACTAAAATCCCATGCCAACTTATGAAGGAAACATTTTCAAACTAGATAAGTGTACAGAATTGAAATTCATTTCTATTGATGCCTATAGTTGATGAAAAATTTGGCTTTTTGTGCATCTTTTTGTGTTCTCATGCCATTTCGAGTTTTTGCTTGATCGATAGTGGCCTGGTTTTGGGTTCCTTTGCCTCGATCGTACGTTTTGGTAATAATAATGGAAAAGATTAGCGCATTACATATTTGAAATTATTTTCCCGATACAGTCGATATTAAAAGTTTCAGATTTTTGTACAATAAATTACTTATAATTTATTTCTGCTTACTCATTCAACGTATTTAATTTTGTTAAAATGTTCATTAGATATAAGGTTGGATTGAATCAAAGAGAAAGAGAGAGAGTAGGAGTACAGAGAGAAAGTATGTTATTTTATAGCAATGAAAAAGCGGTGCAGTATACTTCCTAAAAGCTCAAATATATCAAAGCTTCTCCTATAAGCTTACTTTACACCGTTTTATTTGAAAGCACAGTTTACGTTATGCATTCACCTAAAGAAGCTTGAAGAAAGTTAATCGTCGATTTGAATTGTACTTTTGGTTATTCGTTTCCGAATAAATTCTGAAAAGAGGAAAGCAAATGTAGAAATTGTTGATTTATTGCTTTATTTTGAAAAACGCTACTGTTGTAGATTATGCGGAACATGTTCTCTCGTTCGTGGCTTGGAAGGTTTGTTATTAACGTTTTAAGAGATGGAATTTCAGTGTGATGCCGCTAAAAATGAAAACTTACGTTTACGTTATAACGGGTGGCAACTAAAATTTTGGATTTTTTTCGAGGCCTGTATGCTCAACAACAAACGAGCTCAGAAAGAACTAAGAGTGTGTATGTGTTAGCTCTCTTTCTCCTCTTTCTGCTAGTATTTTTTGTTTTGTTCATGTTTGCTCAGGTTCGCTCAAAATGCCGTCGAAACAAGAAGTATTTCACGAGCGCATTGTACAGTTCTACGAACTGCACAGAAATCTCGGCAAATAGTATACGGTACAACATTTTAAAGGCAAAAATGTTGCGGCTTCGATAGTTTACAAAATCCTAAGATGCCCAACAACTGTTCGTAAGAAAGGTGGCAGATGGAAGCTAAAATTATGGACGCAAAAGGACTTCGTTCTCTTTCTCGTGCCTTCAACAACAAGGATTCACTGAGTCAAAGGAATGCCGTAAAAAAGTTCAACTGTTCTCACCAGTACATCTGCAAAACATTTAAAAGACTCGGAATAAAGTACCGAAAGAAGACACGAGCCCCGGGATATACTGACGCACAGATTTCAATGCTGAATTCCCAATGCCGCTGGTTGATTAAAAATTTTTCCGGAAAAAGTTTTGTTTTGGACGACGAAAGTTACTTCCCTCTTTCGAAGACGCGGATTTCCGCAAACGATCGATACTATTTACCGGATAGTTCTACTGTACATCCAAACATAAAATATTAGTTCGAACATAAGTTTGGACAGAAAGTGATGCTGTACATTGTCATTTCTGAGAAAGGCATTTCTAAGCCATGGCTCAAGCCATCTGGGTTGGCAATCAATCAAGATGTGAACCAGAACGAATGTTTGTAGGAAGTTTTGATCCCGTTTTTCAAAAACATCATGCTGTAGGACAATACGTGTTTTGGCCGGATAAAGCGTCATCGCATTGCGCCAAAAATCACAATCGTTCCAGAATACCTATTCGTTCCCATTTGTACCCATAAACCATAACCCGATAAATCTACCTCAGTGTCGCCCAATCGAAGATTTCTTCGGGGTTTTGAGCTCCTTGGTGTACAAAAATAACTGGTGAGCCACGAATTGCTAACAGAGATCAAGAGATGCATTCGCGAAGTTGACATGAAGACCGTATAACGCTCCTGTTCCGACATCAAACGGAAGCTTCGCCGAACATCCGATTACGGACCGTTTTCAAATGTTCACTAATTTTTTTCAACAATGAAGAATGTATCTTTAATTTCAATAAATCAGATCTTCTCCAGGTATGTTTGCCTTTTTTGACAGCTTGAGAAAGAAATTCCAAAAAAAGTGCCAAGTATTAATATTCTAAGACTTGTTCACAACAAAATCTGAACAGATTAGGTTTGTAATAAAATAAATCGGCTGTTAGTTTAAATTAAGATGCATTTTTGATTCATGCAATTGTGGGTTATCAGTCATTTTAAAACTAACTATTATTATTTAATTAGGCTGAATGAAGTAATTACGAGCTTTTGATTTTACTGCAGCCATAAGGGTCTGTGCGTCTGCAACTGATTTTGCTACTTTTGTCCAAGAAGTTGAAGCTCGAAAGAGATCTCTCTTCACGAAAGTCCAATATCGCTTCGAACCATTCCAAAAAATCTTGGGTGCAGTGATAAGATGGCAATTCAGGGCAGAATATAGAGGTATCAATTGCGTCTCAAGACATTCTTCACGGTACGGTTTCCTTGTGTTCCGTTCCGGTAGTGGTGAAGCTTTGACTTGCTCGACCACAGCTGCATGTTGCCTGCCAAGCCAAATATTTTTTGGGGAACTTGAACTCTTCGTACTTTACGCCGCTCCGTTACATGACAGTAAAAAATACATTCCGGGAAAATGCTTAAAGTCTTGCAGCATATAAGATTCATCGTCCATTATCACACAGGAAAACTTTATCAAATATTCGTTATACAATTTACGAGCCCAGGTTTTCATCGTCACATTCTGCTTATCATTGCGATTCGGTACAGTTTCTTCTTGAACGATTTCATACCTTGCCGGTGTTTGAAAGTATGCAAGAAAGTTAGAGATACTTTCATTTTTCTAGCTACAGTACGTACCGGAAGATCTGGTTCTTTGCTTCATCTCCATGTCCTTTTGTGGCTCCTGAAATCTGTTTGTGACTGGAAAATATTTCACGCGTTGATGAAGTATTTCCAGAGATATGCTTATTTAGAGGTGTCCAGATTTCGTCCCGAACAAGTCTGACCATACGTAAGAATATATAAAGATCGCAAAGGTGGCATTTGAAGATTGTTTAAAGATCATCATTTCATGGGAACCAAAACGGGATGACTGTTGATATTTTTTGCCTGAAAGCGCGATATATGTTTCTATTGTGACAGTTTCGTTTTATCAAAATTATCTTGCAATTGCAAGTTGATTTTTACACCTACTTCTCATTAAACATTTCTGCAAAAGAAAGTTCTTGAAAAAATGCCGTTGTGGAAACATTCATAACGTGAACCATACCGGTGTCCGCATTCATAGGGTCCGGAAGATACCGAACCGAACAAACAGGTACGATGGTCAAAACCGGCTGATGGAACCGTGCAACGTCATGATGGATGAAGAGGCTTTTATCTAGGTTTTTTTTATTATTGAAAGAGAAATATATTTTCTGCCGTACTGAGACGAAAGAAGAGCATAACTTACATCTATCGATAGATATTCTAATTCCCTGAGAATGAAATGTTGTAAAAGCATGCTTATTATTTTTTCAGCTTATTGCTGTGTTTTCGGCATACTAATGTTCAGCTTAGACTGTTGATAGTGCTTCTTAACATTTCTTTATGGGGTAAATATGAGTTGGAAGCATAAAAAAATAACGATCATGTCAAATTAGCATTATTGTAACGTTACCTATTTTAAACGAAAACGCTATGGACAGTGAAGAACGTACGATTACGCTAGTTTTTTTTTATTTATTTATTGTGTTATTTATTGCAATATGAGTTAAATTTAAATTTTAATTATGTATGTTAGGTATTCCTTCACAAGTGGTTACTTTTCAGCCATATTATACATGATTTGATTATTACCATAAATAAATCATTTGCTTCCGCAATTCTGTGATATTTTGGAGAGAAAATGCAATTTTGTATTGCATTGTTTTTCCCACTCTTTACTGATATTTAAGAATTTCACAACATTATATAACGCTTAGATAACATTTAAATAAGTAACTTTTCTGAATACACCAAGTTGATATGACGTCACTATCATGACATAAAACAAATATTATGTGAAAAATAAGCGTTTTTTCAATTCATTTTTTTCAAAATTGCGAAACTTTGTTTACGCATACTGAGCACTATTTGAATCACTGTACCCTCTAATGAAAGCAGTGAAAGTCCTTCGAAACTCAACAAATTAATTAATTAATTAATTAATTAATTCTCTTTAAATATTTAAGTCAATTACAAAAAAAGTTAAATGTTACTAAAAGATTTCTGCTTGCTTAAATGACCCTCTGTCACGTTTTACCTTTCTATTCTAAATATTTACATCCTTGTTCTCCCTTGAGTACTATCATTCTATAATTTTTATTTCCTGTCTCTACAAAATGGTCTCTGATGGGTGAAGGTATGTACTTTTACAATGTAGGTATGTACTTTTACAATATTGGGTGAAGGTATGTACTTTTACAATATTTTATCATATATTGATTATTAAAATTTTTATATTTTTTAATGTGCGTTGAACTTTTGATGATTTTCTGGATTCTAAAAAAAAGTTCCATTGAGTTCAACTTAGATTTTTTTTCTAGTATTAGGAATATCTTTTCCTATAAGTATTGTAAAAGTCATCGAGATGCATTAAGTTGCATATTTCGCTTCAACGCAAGGTTAAATTTTAGGTAAAAAAAGTAAAATGTTGCATAACTTTGCTATGAAAGAATAAACCTATGCAGGACTTTCAACAAAATTGTGGGATTTTTTTTCTACAATTATTCCAAACAAAGTATGCATAAAAATACCTCGAAACAAGTTATGATTAAAAAACTGGTTTTAAGCAGGTTGTCAAAAAACGTTCCATCGAGTTCCACTTCGTTTTTTTCCAGTATTAGAAAAATCTTTTCCTATAAGTATTATAAATGTAGGGTACATTAAGTAGAGTATTTCGCTTCGGTGTCAGATTTTATCTTAGGTAAATTATTAGGCAAGGAAAGAATAAACTAAAACACTACCTTCAACAAAAATACACTGGGGTCTTTTTTAAGCGGTTTTTAATGCGTTTTTTTAAAGCGGCTTTTTCACGTGCATTTCCAAAGTTACGCGTTTTTTTTTGCGCAGATTTCTCAAGTTACGCGGTTTCATATTTTGTCTTAGTAACGTCGAGATCTGGTGTAATCTTCTAAGACATTTGGCATCAATTTTTTTTTCCATTTTGCGATTTTTTTCTACGCGGATATCCGAAGTTAAGCGGTCTAAAATTCTCTGAGTCTTGAATATAAAAACAAAAATTTTTTGGGTTTTCACTAGATCTGGACGTTTCATGCATTTCTAAGACATTTGGCATAAAAAAATTTTTCTTCAGTTTTGCGGTTTTTTACGCGGATTTCCAAAGTTACGCGTTTTTTTTGCGCGGTACGTATCTCCCGCGTAAAAAGAGACCTCAGTGTATGGGATTTTATATATTCTAAAATTATTTCGAACAAGATTTTCATAAAAAATTACCTCGGAACAAGTTATGATAAAAAAACTGGATTTAAGGGGGTTGCCATGAAAGATGCTCTGTGTATCCTAAACGATGCGACCTAGACTTTTGGTATTTTCGACATAGTAAATTTTTCTATCTCTTCAGGAATAAAAGTCATGATTATATTTTTTTGTCAAAGTAGGCCATGAATATTTAGTAATAGGGTCGTCAAATGGTAATATAACTAAGTCCTAACAAGTTCCTATCTCATGCCTTCCCGTGTGTCTATGATGACTTTTGATCATATATTGAATTACATAACATTATATTATATATGCAATAATAATAATAATAATAATTATTATTATTATTATTAATTATTATTATTATTATTATTATTATTATTATTATTATTATTATTATTATTAATATTATTATTATTATTATTATTATTATTATTATTATTATTATTATTATTATTATTATTATTATTATTATTATTATTATTATTATTATTATTATTATTATTATTATTATTATTATTATTATTGAAAGAGAAATATATTTTATGCAGTACTGAGACGAAAGAAGAGCATAACTTACACTGCGACATTAACTGTTATATATTGTATCATAGCATATTATTTCAAACATCATCGTCTTATATTATATTACATTGGGATCAGGGTCATTTCGCCGAAAGCCATTTCGCCGAAAGAGTCATTTCGCCGAATCCTGAATCGTCTTGAAATCGTAATTAGAATTGATTTAAATTAAAGACAAACGATAGATGATATCGTTTACGCCCGTTTTGTTGACCTACCATTGTACTTCTTATTTTATTTTATTTTTTTATTTTATTTTTTAGGAGCAAGGGAAAAGCCCGCTGGAGCTGAGATCTTTGTTCTCCTTCTCCAGCAGGCATAAAACCTTCTCATCTTTGTATCAACAGATAACATTTGTCCAACTGATACGTAACGAAATCTTAAATTACCCTTATTTAAACTACAAAGCTAGCTAACAACTATTAATATCGTCTAATTATCTAAATAAAACTAGCGGGAAAAAATCGGAGATAACGGGTTTTAATGGTGTTACGAGATAGATTTAAATCAAATTCATCAGAGCAAGTATTGAATACGCGACACATACTCGAAAACGGTTCATTAAAGCCATAGTTAGTTCTAGCACGAGGAATTCTGAGAAAGGGATTAAACCGCAAATTACGCCGATGAATGTCAAAATTTAGCTGTTGTAGGAGATCTGCACAATCAATTCGAGATTGGATGAGGTCCGCGACGAAAACAGCTTTCAATGTATCACGGCGGACAGATAGCAAATCGAGGTGTACGAGCCTACATCGATCTTCGTAGCTTGGGAGATTCAAGGGATCTCTCCAGGGCAGGCGACGCAAAGCAAAACGAATGAACTTGCGCTGAACAGTTTCAATGCGCAGCTTATCAGTTTGGTAATATGGTGCCCAAACAACAACAGCATACTCCAATGTAGAACGAACTAGAGCGCAATATAACGATTTCAGGCAGTATATGTTATTGAAATTCTTTGAGATGCGAAAGATGAAACCTAGCATCTTGAATGCCTTAGAGAGGGTATATTCTATGTGACCTTTGAAACTAAGTTTTGAATCCAATAACACACCTAGATCCTTAATTGATGTCTCCCGTTTTAGTACAGCTTGCGAAATAGTGTAATCATACGTGATCGTGGTTCGTTTACGAGAGAAGGAGATAACGGAACATTTAGAGGCGTTCAGGACCATTCTGTTGACGTTGCACCAGTTGGAAAATACATCCAGCTGTGATTGCAAGAAATTTGAGTCTTTCAGATTTTTGATGAGATGAAACAGCTTGAAATCGTCGGCGAATGATAGCTTCATACATTGCAATGCGAAATTCAGATCATTTAGATATAGCAGAAATATGAATGGTCCTAGATGGCTTCCCTGAGGAACGCCAGAGCTCACGATGAATGAATGATGATTCATGAACCTCAGAAAGTAGTTCCCAAGAAAACTTATTGACTATTAGCTACTAAGCATCAAAGCAATTGCATATGTGTATTAGGGTTGGACGAAATATTGATATCCGCTCCACCAAGCTTTTCGTGTTCCTTTTGGGTCTCATAAACCTCATGCAAAATTGTTCGGATCTTGTGCCGGTTTTGCTTTAATAACTTTTTCTACAAATGTCGGATTCTTTTGCGGTCTTCTAAAGTTTTCTTCCTCGTTAAATTTCCTACGAAAATAACACATGCACTGATTTTTAGAGTTCATAGAATGATCTCCAGCCGATTTTTTTGTTTAAAGTGAATTTCTCCATACTAAATCCCATACAAACTTTAAACCTCGGGCGCGAAAATATAGTTCCTCCGATCAAGCTAAGATTTTGCATGGTGCTTATGGGACCCAAAAGGAAAACGAAAAGTTTGGTGGAGCGAGAAAATAAACCTTTTCATCTTTTTCCCATATATCCTTGTCCCACCCTAATGTATATCTACCAGGCAAATGTAGACGGTATTTTCCGTTTATTAAGTGAAAATGAAAAAAATATCTAATGCGGCTACGCCACATCGTTTTGGTTCATGTGCTGTCCGACCTCGCTACCGCTAGTTAGGTAAGCAACTAAAGCAAAGAAACCTAGCTTTGAGTAGACCTGGCAAACGAGGCGGTTTACAGCCAAGATGTCGCCGACCAGCCGTCGGAAGCGCCGGCCTCTTGGCTTCGGTTATGTGGCTGCGCCACATCAGTTATACAGGAGACATAAAATGCAGGAGATAACCCTTTCAGCAAAATGACCCTTTCGGCGAAACGACTTTTGGCGAAATGATATGACCCGCTCCCATTACATTGTTATATGTTATATTATTTTATATTATGCTTTATCATATTATGTTATATCATTTTATATTATATTATGTTATGTTATATTATATTATATTATATTCAACGACAACGGGGAGGGGCAGGGAGTACATTTAGGTATCTTACAAGTGAATGACTGGATGATGGAGTAGTTTGCCAACCTGAGTCACGTGGGGGAGGCTTTTTGTTTCTCCCTGAAAGTCTGATATGAGTAAGACGCACCCTTCTAACAAACCATCAGGCGGGTTTAAGCTGGTATAGCGAAATTCTGTATTATATGGCCGGATGTGCTTGCTGGAAGGCACCGGGTCCTCAAAACCCATTTTGGCCTTCTTAACAGCAGTTAAATGAAAGCTATCTGATAATCAAATTCGGATCTACTGTAAGTCTACCCGCATACACTGGTAATGCCTTGATCTGATGGTGGCTTCACCCATACATACATACATACTTACACAAGTAGCCCATGAATATTTAGTGATAGAATCAGATTACGCGATATATATTTGTAAATAATTTCTCAAAAGCAACTATATGCATTTATCGATATCGACTGTGCAACGGGTAGATTTAGAAGCTCAAAAGTGAAAACATTCTACAAGATTGACGCTAAGCTCGAACCTTGCGGAATACCTGCTCGTACGGGTACCAATTCCGATTTACAATTCTGATTGCTAACCTGGAGAGTACGATCAGTTAAATAAATTTGAATCATTTTGATCAGATATATGGGAAATTGGTAATCAGGCATTTTTTATATTGAACCTTTGTGCCAAATGCTGTCGAATGCTTTTTCTATATGTAGACGAGAAACGCCAATGGATAACCCAGAAGACTCATTTTCGTTACTCTAACAAGTTGACTGTTCTTGATGAAATCCAAACTGCTCTGGTAAAAAAATTGAATTCCTATTTATGTGAAACATCATTCTCAACAAGAATTTTTTTTTCAAAAAGTTTACTTATAGAAGAATGTAAACTAATTGGTCGTCAACTTGATGTTTCTGCTGGGGTTTTATCGGGTTTGAGGATAGAAATTATTTAGCGTTTTTCCATCTCTTAGTGAAGTAAGCTAGTGAGATTATGCTAATCTTTATTTCTAGCCTCTCTCAACGACCCCCATTGGTCAAAATGTTGAGATTGCTCCACGATTCAGTATAAAATATTAGTTTTAGACATTTGAGGAATAATTCAGACTTCGGCTAAAACGGTTCCTAAAACAATCAGTTTTCTTCTACATGTATGCGAAAATGTAGTCTTCGATCAAGCCAGAGAATTTTATTCCGACCATTTTCCGGTGACATCCTCGTATTTAATGAAATTTGTGTATTTGAATCACTGTACAGCGAAACAGCTTGTCCCCCTGATTTCTTCCCGCACGAGCAAACAGGGAAAAGTTGTAGGTAGGCCATTTCTCTCGCTCGTTTGTTCTCATTCTTAATGGTAACATATTACTGTACTTTACCTCGGTCAGGTAGACGCGCGAAGCGCAAGTTGAAAGTTCCGCGTGAACCGACCGCGACGATCGGCATTGGCAGCTCGTTAAGAAACGAAAAACGTGTGTCAGTCGCTTCGCTCGGCCAGCACGCAGACGAATTGAACGGGAATTCCGCGATTGCCGCTACGCTCACTGCTGCTAACTTTGGGATTCGTAAGCCGAGCGTGCTCATCTTGAATTGTAAATGAGAGAACAACACTTCAGAGTGAAAGAGAGTGAACTTTTACCAATTCACAGTGCAGTGTGTATTTTGTATTCAATTTTCGAAAAGTGAGACGATGTATTATTGAAATATTCGTTCAATATAAATTATCCGTTTTAACATGAGTAATATGCTCCATATTTAAGTTTTTGTCAGAAAATCATGCGATGAAATAAAGTTGCTAGATGACAAAACTTGTATTTAAAAGTTTGATACTCTTCACACAATCGACAGCAACCGTAAAGCGCGGCACACATAGTACAGTAATGCTGTTCATTTAAATTCCTCATTCTCTGCGCCGGCCTTTGCTAGTCCGTCGAGACGATTTTGCCAGTATTACATCCATTGCCGTTCGCCTTACATATACCTGCATCCGAGTCGAGCAGTGCGTGAATGTTTTTATGGTTATATAGATGTACGGCATACGGTACTCTTTACTCTACTCTCTACACACGATGACCATACGGTAAAACTGGCCGCTTTCTTTTCTTGATTTACGTGTTTCTTAGCAGCTCTCTATTGCACCAGCCGTCTAAGCTGGACGTTCTTTCTTCATGGACTAGCGAATCTCCCACTGCTGGGCAATGCTGGTGGTAGGAAAAATTTACACATCAGACAGCAAAGTAAAGATTGACTTGATTTCGATCCAGTTAAAATTCGTTATTAATATCAACGAACGAAGAATCACAATAGGCCTCTGGAATATCTAATCGATATAGATTTCTGGTAAAAGTTCAGATAACCTCAAGAACTAGTCTATATATAAAAAAATGGATGTAAGTTTGTATGTTTGTAACGCGATAACTTCGGAACTACTGAACGGATTGCCACCAAACTTGGCACGGGTACTTTTCGTATTTCAGAGATGGTTTAGGGAGTATATTTATATGGGGGCGAGCGTAGCAAGTGTCATAAACAAGGGAGGGGGGGGGGGGTGTAATAGAAAAATTCATATAACTTGACAAGAATCGATACGTTTTGAAGACCGTAGAATCATTTTGCATACCTTAGATATGACTATATGGGGGGTGGATGTAGCAAGTGCCTTTAAATAGGGGGGTGTAATGTGTTTAAAACTGCATAATTCCGAAACTACTGAACGGATTGCCACCAAACTTGGCACAGATACTTCTTGCTCTTCTGAGATGGTCATAAGCGTATTTCTATGGGGGGAGGGAGCGTAGTAAGTGTTACTAACAGGGGGAGCTCATGAAAAAAATTGTCTAATTTGACGAGAATCGATACTTTTTTAAGACCATAGAAACATTTTGCATATATTAGATATGATTATAAGGGGGGTGGATGTAGCAAGTGCCTTTAAAAGGGGGGGGGGTGTAATGTTTGTAATGGCATAACTCCGGAATTACTGAACGGATTGCTATCAAGCTTGGCACATGTACTTCTAGCTCTTCAGATATGGTCATAAGCGTATTTTTATGGGGGGAGGGAGCGTAACAAGTGTCATAACCAAGGAGGGGTCATGAAAAAATTCATATAACTTGATGAAAACCGATATTTTTTTAAGATCTTAAAAACATTTTGTATACCGTAGATATAATTTAATGGGGGATGAATGCAGCAAGTGCCTTTAAAAAGGGGGGGTGTAATGTTTGTAATGGCATAACTTCAAAACTACTTAACGGATTGCTATTGAACCTGGTACATGTACTTCTTGCTCTTCAGATATGGTTATAAGAATATTTCCATGGGAGGAGGGAGCGTAGCAAGTGTCCTTAACAAAGGTGATCATTAAAAATATTATCTAATTTGACGAGAATCGGTACTTTTTGAAGACACTTTTTACACAACTTAGAAACATACAAACATTTTCCATACCATAGATATGATAGATATGGGAAGTGAATGTAGCAAGTGCATTTAAAAAGGGGGATGTAACGGCATAACTCCGACACTACTGAACGGATTGCTATCACACTTGCCATAGCTGCTTTTTGCTCTTCAGAGATAGTTATAAGGGTATTTTTATGATGGAGAGAGCGTAGCAACTATCCTTAACAGGGGTAATGAAAAAATTTATTTAATTTGACGAGAATCGATACTTTTTGGAGACCATAGATACTTTTCGTGCAACTTAGGGTATTCGTGTGGGGTGGATGCAGTACGTCCCTCTAAAAAGGGGATGTAATGTTTGTTTCGGCGCAACTCCGGAACTACTGAACGAATTGCTATCAAATTTGGCACAGATACTTCTTGCTCTTCAGAAATGATCATTAGAGCATTTTCAGGGAGGAAAGTGTGTAGGAAGTGTCCTTAACATGCGGGGAGAGGTTCAATGACGAAATTTGAATAGAATCGACATTTAGACTAGAAAAAGGGGTTTTTGAAAATAAATTTTAATCTCCCATTTTTTATAAAACAAGAGAGTGGCAAAAATTTTAAGGTCGTATTTTTCTTTGAATAATTTCAAAGGATCTGGTTCCATTTTGCCGGGGAATTCAAAGAGCTAAGGGAAAATAATCTTTATCTGTCTATGAACGCGAGTGTATTTAAGTTTCAGCATAACTACGAAACAACTAAACGAATCGCCACCAAGTTTGGCACATGTGCCAAAGGTGGGAATCGATATTTTTTGAAAAGCACAGATACACTACTCAGGGTAATCATGGAGGAGATTTGTAGTAAGTTCACTGACAAAAAGGAAGTTAAATCAAAATAGATTATAAGGTTATTTTGAGGGTGAGAGAGAGTAGCAAGTGCCCCGAACATGGATAGTGTATGAGAAAATTGATCGGGTTTTACAAAAAAATGGGTCCTTCTTTACGAGTACAGTATATATCTAGCAACTGAGAGAGGTTCACAAAAATATTCACAAGAGGAAGGGGAAATAAGTATTCTCAACATTGATCTGAATTGACGAAATCATACAATCAATGTGCATTTTATTATGTAAATTTAGAAAACTGTCGACTCAAGGTGAAGGAAATAGGATTACAACAACATTTGTATTAACTGAATCGTTATTCTAAAGGTTTTCCTCTCCGTTGAACGACCAAAATGGTTAAAGACTTGGTAAAATAAATTATATAGAAACGTTATTCTATAGTATGAATGAAGATGATGTTAAACCGCCTTTCGTTATAAAATAATCATTATCAGATGAAAAATTTTGAGCAATTCATGATGTCATAAAAAATTTTATAAAGAGGAGGGAGTAGCAAGTGATTATATCCATGGAAGCCAAAGGTATTGTAGATCGATTGTGATGAGGAAGTACGGAAGTACGTTACAAGCACATATAGATATGAAACTCGGAGGTTACTAAGAAGGTATTTATAGAGAGAAAGGTGTTTTAAATGTTCCTAACAAAAGGGTTCAAATATAAAACAATTTCTCGACAATTTGTCGAGAATACCATGAAAATTATGATTATTGTGAGATCTGAGATGGGACACTGATCATTCGCAGTCTGAACATGAACGGAGTATTGTTCGATCGGGTTTCCGTCTAAGTTATGTTTCACTACATTCAGAGTATTTCACTAAGCAGGACAACTTCGAGAATTTTTTTCGGCCTTCCCTTCACGAAACATTTCCGAGACCAGTTTGAATCTAAGTTTGTAAAAATCGGTCGCGCCATCTCTGAGAAAAGTTAGTAGTTTTATTTCTTTCAACATTTTACCCCGCAATTTAGGAACTGGAAATCAATTTTGTATGGGATCACAAGACCTTTAATTTCAATCTAAGTTTGTGAAAATCGGTTCAGCAACCTTCGAGCAAAAACACGTTTTGAGAATTTTTTGAGAAAAGTAAAACAAACTGTTCGTATTTGATTCACATTGTTTTTTTGTAAATCATATAATTAGATTATTAGCATATGAAGGATCTTCGTCTGAAAACTATTGATATCTTTCTTAACAACCTTTTTGACAAAAAACGTAGGAGTACGTCTTTGTTTGCTATATATATGGGGCATTCCACGCAAAATCAGCCACTTAAAAATTTCTCACTAGTCTCACTATTTTTTTTCGGTAAAGAACTCGAAAATATTCGACTCGTATTTTTTTGCAATATGGTAAGCGGAATTTTCGAGATATGATTTTTTGAATTTCCGCGTGTACAAAAATGAGTCTTTTTTAACAGTCTATACTGTAAAATCTAATAAAGATACAAAACGTCTTTTCCTTAGCTTTCAAATTAGCGGTTCCATAAAACAACCTTTAAAACAAATTTAATGAAAAAAAGTTAAAAATTAATAAACAAATAAAAAAATTCAAACTTGGGCCTATTTTTGTTCTTTTCATAGTTGAAAAAAGAAGCTTAACTTACCGACACATGTCGCGCCACTGATCGAATCCTAACTTTGACAGTTTATTATTAGCAATTTTTCAGTTAAGATCGCGGTGAATGAATTCAAAAATCAAAAACATCAGTTGCTTCCAGTTTCTTTTTTTTCCTTCTTGAGAAATTCGATGTTTTGCAAGCAAATGATGTTTTGTGTGCACCATGTTAAATTGTTTAACTTTAATTGTTCTTTCAGGGGAAAATAATTTTCTGGAAAATATGAATATTCATGATTTTTAATATAAAAATTCCAAAAGTTTGATAAAAAAATTAGTTTTTATTTTTTGTTCTCGGATTCGCAATAATCCTTTTTTTCCCACGAGAATTCCTACTAAATGTCTTGATGTGTTTATCGTATGCGTCTTACGAATACTCCAGTTTTTTTGGCAAAACAGTTAAAATTCACATTCTCTCGGATTTAGTTGCATTTTTACAGGAAATTTTTGTTTCAAAGATAACCTGAAGGCAAATATTGTTCATTCTAATTTGAGAAATGCAATGTTACAATGTAAGTAAATGTAAGAATTACTTCTGTATAATCACTGAATATAGACACATTGTCATTATAGTCATCAGTCTCAGAGCATGCAGAATCTGTGATCACTATTGCATCAGCAGAATTTTCCCTCACAGCTGAATAGTGAAAATTGCATCATTTCGCCACTTGTCCAAAAATTGTATGTCATCACTATTTTAATACTCCTTTGCCCCAATTTCACTCGCTTTCTATCTACACGGTGCACACAAAACATCATTTGCTTGCAAAAAATCAAGAAAGGAAGAAGAAACTCGGCGCAACAAATGTTTTTGATTTTTGCTAACATTTAAGACTCAAGTTAAACGGATTACAGCAACGATTTTTGATTTTTGGATTCATTATTACACCGCGATCTTAACTGTACCGTTGCTAACAATAAACTGTTAAAGTCAGGATTCGATCAGTGGCGCGACATGTGTCGGTAAGTTAAGCCTGTATTCGAGCGAGTTGCGCTGCGAAATGCTCCGCGCGTGCGGGTCGTGATTGAAAAATTCACTGCTCCGAAAGTATTAATCTTTCAACTTTGAAACTTTGCCAATATTGAGTTAAGCCACTTATGCTTCTTTTTTCAACTATAAAAAAAATTAGTTTGAATTTTTTTTATTTGTTTATTAATTTTAAACTTTTTTCAATAAATTTGTTTTGAAGGTTGTTTTATGGAAGGCCTTTTGCAACATTCTGAATGTATCGCACATAAAATTTAATGGAACTTCTTTGATGAATAATTTCATTCATTGTTCAAATCGTCGATTGCACTTTTAATACTTCAGAAAAACAGACGTATACTAAACACTAATGAATATTTTGATGTGACACTTGGCACAGATGTCACTGACAGTCATACCAACCTTCATAAAAATTCAACGATTAAAAACATGAATTTTGTTTGTAGTTAAATTAGTCATGATTCAATCTTGCCTGATTTGATATGTAAATTTAAGTGAATTGTGATGCTTCATTTATGTTTTTCAATACAGACAAAAAATTTACATTACGTAGTGTTCGGAAAATTTAATTCTTTTGCTTGTTTTTGTGAAAAGGCAATGCAATCATAATAAAAATCAGCTTTACCACAAAAGCCTAGTAACTCAAGTATGAAGCTACCGTTTGGTAACCCCATTACCACATTGGCATCGATAATGTTGAAGTTAGGCAAGATAATTTTTTTCAGATCTCCGCAATCTACCAAGGATGGACCTAATTTACTAGTGAGCAGTGAGTACTTGATTGTACAGGGTTGCGCAAAGGAACTTCACACATTTTGTTCTCCGATTACACTGGTGCTAACCAAGGGAGGGAGAAACCGAACACGTCATCGGAAAGTAGAAGAATGAAGGTTTATTTCCGTTTAGTAGTTTTCCATCATAGATCACTGGAGTTCCGCTCATTGCGTTTTAGTTTATAACTCGTTTTTGAAGAGTCAGTCGTATGTTACAACTATTCGTGAGCCTAAAAAATATTTTTAATTAACGCAAGGTGAACGGCGCATAATATTCCACATAAGGCCCTTTCGCTGATCAGAACAGAATCCTTTTCTACACCATGCAAGTCGGCTCAATACTAATATTGATTGTGTGAAGAGGCTCAGACTTGATAAACAGGGAAGATTATACTTTGTTCATTATCTCCAATATATAGTTTTATCTACTGGAGTCGATGCTCGACCACTGTTTGCACTGTTTGTTTGGTTTCATTTTTCGTATTTCGAATTCGCACTCCTATATAGAAAACAAAGACGTCAAATGGAGTGATACTAGGGCAGTACATTTGATTAAAATTGGACCTCCCAACAGTAAATTTTCGGGAAGTGCCAACCCTCTCAGAAAACGAATTTTTGGCAATTTGGTCTTCTTTTTGAGCCAATCAATCACGAAAAATGTCCTTTTTATTCAAGCTAAAGTTTTAGAATGCGCACTATAGAGGGTCATTGTATTTTGCATTTAGAAAATCTAATGTTCGCAAGTTTGCCATCTGAGAATTTGCTCCTTGATTTAAGTGTACATCCACAATGTAAAAGAGGGCGTCGGGAAAATAATTGTTACGGTTGTCGCTGAATTGCAGTTCCATATTTTAAATTTCAGTAAAGTTACACTTCCATGTACATGGCAGTAAAGTTGCACTTTCATGTTCTGTATTCTGAATGGCGGTGGCATCTAATCGGATTTTTGTAACAGTGTGATACTAATCTGAACTTAGGATTACCACCATGTTAACTTCTCTCGCCCGGCAAGCAAAACACCATTTGCACGTGAGCGGGAGGAGATTGTTGGATGAGTTGTGGAAAACTGAAACTGAGCACCAAACTGTTGACGATTAAAAAAGTTCTAATGCTCAACACGAAAATTTGAATAGAATTACGATATTTTTTGGATTGTCACCAGTCAAACTGATTATTTAAAAATATGCGTGCGGCCCGGCAAGTAGCTCTAGGCCTGACACGGCCGAACGAACTCCGTACAGGTGGTAACCCTATCTAAACTTAATTTAATTTAAATAGTTTTCCCGGAAAAATTCGTAAATAATATTTTTGATAACTAATTGTACAATAAATTTTTACCACCTCAATTACGTTTTGGCGCCCCCTGGATGTTACCCGTGCGCGACCAAAACCCGTCGGTACAAATACCCGTAATCCGACCATCTTTATAACGCTTAGAAGTGAGTGTGAGTGAGTGAATCAAAAGTACTCATTTCCGACAACTGTGACTAATTTTCAAAACTATGAGTAGAATTTAAAACTATCACTGAGTCAAAATCCAGGATGGTGAAAACAAAGTGTTTTATAGAGCGAGCAGTATCTGACTCTAGTTGATAAGTAAAATACATTAAAATGCTTGTTTACAATTTTAAAATATAAATACATTATGAAGTATAAATAGTTTTCTAATGTCTTGTTTACTTTCCACTTATTTACAAATATCATCAAAAGGGAGTAACAGAGGTATTTTGGCCCACATTGTAAAAATATCCACCAAATGTTGTAATATCTTTGAAAACCCCTTCCGCAATAGGCAATTCAATGTTAATAGCTTCAAATTGAGGCAACATAGGTTACGTAACATCGATTAAAACGATAAAGTTTATTAGGTGGGCCAAATTAACACATGGATCGATAAGTCCCGAGACTAAAGTAGAGATGGCGCTCGTAGTAAACCAGTAACCACGTTTTTCTAGAGTACTAACCTTTGCTTGAAACGGGTCAAAATTTTAAGTCGATCCGACCAGAAACAGCTTAGTTATCGAGGTTGGAGTAAAGTCGTTTTGTAGTTTGTTTAAAAAATGAAAAAAAAACGAGTTTCGTGTTTTGATAAAACATTGTTTTTTTAATGGGTAAAAACACAGTGCAAGCGAAACAATGGATTGAAAAATGTTATCCGGACTCTTGTCCATCAAAACCAACGATTTGTCGGTGGTTCGCCGAGTTTAAACGTGGTCGTACCGACACAAATGACGCGGAACGCTCGGGTAGACCTGTGGAAGCCGTTACACCGGAAAATGTGAGTGAGGTTACAAAAATTATAATGAAAGATCGTAAAGTGAAGCTCCGTGAAATTGCTGAGATGACAGAGATATCATATGGAATTGTATTTACTATCCTTCATGAAAAATTGAGCATAAAAAAGGTTTTTTTCCAAGTGGGTGCCGCGATTGAGACAATGCACCCTGCCACAAGTCGATGAAAACAATAGCGAAATTGAACGAATTGGGTTTTGATCTGCTTCCCCACCCCCCATACTCGCCAAATTTAGCCCCCAGTGACTAATGGAACCATTGTATCACCCTAAAAGTTATTATGTTAAAAAAAATTTGCAAAAAAAATGTTGTTTCCATTGTTAGTCTCGGGACTTACTGATCCATGTGTTATATGAAGTGGCCAAAATTCCTTTGTTACCCTATCTACTCAAATTTTGCGAAAAGCATGTTTATCCAAAATGTCGTAATACCCATTGTACTCAATTTTGGGCAGATATGGTAGATATTTACGAACTAGTGCGACTTTGGATCCAATGTTTTAGAATCGATTTTAAAAATGGTGAACAGTTAGTCCTTCAAGTGTAAGTGGTTTGAAAATTCGCGAGGAAGTTTTTTTAGTTACAATGTTTTACTACAAAGCAGAATGAATTGTGATTTTGATTTAAATTAATCTGTTAACTATGCCCGTTTTGTCAGTCTCACAAACCCACACCCACGATGTTATCGGTTACTGGTGGTTTTGACAGTCATTTAACTTCTATGCTATTTTTCTGAAATAAAAGGTAATTTTTCATGGTAAGAATCCCAAGTAGTAAATGTAACTTATTGAACATTCAAGATGTTTTACAATTGATTTAGAAATGTTATTTATGTTAGATATGTCAGAAAGATTTAGAAATATATTGAAATTGGTTGTGAAACTTATCACTGTTAAGTTTCACAATACTACCGAAAAAATCACTGTAGAACAACTTTAAGTACATCTAAAACAATTGTGCAGTAGATCACCAACTTGTTAATGTTTCACTAAAAGTTCTGAAAAAAATCACATCGTCATGTGAAACGGGAGTAACTATAACAATTCAGCAACTTATCAAAAACTTTCCAAACGGCTTTCATAATTGTACCGGACACAATATACGTCGAAATTGCTTTAAATCTCTTGTGAAAGAAAAATTAGTGAAATGATTGATGCTCTTCGCAATGCAAACAATGATTAGCCGAATTGATAACCTTGCTGTAAAAAATAAGTTTCTGCTGAGTCCGCATAGTTTTGGCTGCCTCATGAATTTTTAGGTCAGTGTGTGTAGTTTTCTTCAGTTTAAGTTCGGGTTCACTAAGATAAGTGAAACTGTATTGTTGTTTAATTCAACTAGAAGATTACTAATAAAAAAAAAACAAAACGTAGAGCATTTCATTCCGAAATATTAACATGTTAATGTTAATGCAGTTCGTTGTCGACTTTTCAATTACAAAAACACTAAAGATCAATTCTACAATATGTAGGATCAACATTTTTCATGTGCAGATTATTTTACAAGATCCATGTTTGTGTTAAGAGCAGTTGTATTGAAAATCAAATGTGAAACTTATTTATTAGAAATTATGTTTGTTATGTTTTTGTAAACGTCATTCCATTTCTTCTTTACATTACGTAGTAGATTGCACGAGTTTCACAATTATTTTTTCGCAGTTTTTATTACTGCCTTTTTGATGGGATCGAAGCATGAGTTTTTGTATCAGTTGCACAATCGTTGTGAATAAATGTTCGTAATAACGGATGAACTTGAAAGTATGTTGCACAACACAGAAAAATTGCGCTTTTTCCATAACACAACAGTTACTAGAATAGTGATATAAACTAACTTGATAAATTGCACAATTAGTAGAAAAATACTGGACAGCATCTTAACGAGCTACTTGGGATGCTAATGATTTATATGAACATTTGAGAAAATCTTCAAGTGATTTCAACCAATATTTAAAATAACAGTTCTCTGGTATCTAAATGTGATATGAATACTACACTACATTTTATCTATGAATTACGTAACATTTACTGGCCCATGCATTAAACAGCTTCTAAATGCCAGTCCATTAAAATCTACGTGAAAAGTAGAGTCTGATCTCAGCATCTTAGAGCTAAGGCATTGTGCCTTAACTTTCATTATTAATTATTATTAAGAAAAGTAGGGTGGAAAATATTCACATATCTTGTCACGTTACTATGACCATTTCTTCAAGTGAAGAAGATACATTTTCCAGAAAAAGATGCCAGTTGCCGCGCGAATGTCAAAACCCCCTGAATCAAATTGTTTATTTTTCGAAAAAGATGTTGTGCACTTGAAAAAATTCCTCTTATACCCGAACCCAACAAATACGCGATAAAATAAAAAAAAAATTACATGTACTCGGGTTCGGGACGGGTTTCGGGTACAAATACCCGACATCTTTAATAACAACCATTAAAAACCTGTTTTAATTAATTTTGAAGATTTTTGTTTCATAATACTACTACATTGATACACTACATTTGAATTTAAGTTAGTGAAAATCTTTTCAATCATATGTGAGAAAGTGAAATGAGCTCCAATTTATCATATTTGATTATTATTGCCGGTACTTCCGAAACCGAAAGCTGGATATCGGCATAGTGACATTCGGTTCATTCAACCATACACTAACATGAACTACACATTTAATTACGGTTCACTATGACATTTTGAATGTGGGAAAAAATGTACCTTGAGTTGGACTTGGATAAAATTTAGCAAATCATTTATTGGACTATCAATGGTTTATTTGGTTTATTTGGAGTCTCATGGTCTGCGAACTAGAGAAAATCACTAGCCAATATAAAAAGGTAGCTTATGAACAATCTCCGAAACCAGGGGTTTGTTCCGAATAAAAATTCTGAAACCGGAAGTTGGATCCAAATGAAATTCCGAAACTTTGTCCGAGACCATAAGACCTTTTATGTGAATTAAAGTTTGTGAAAATCGGGTCTGGTATCTCCGAGAAAAGTGAGTGACATTATATTCACATTTTTAATGCATTATTTTTACATTTATGGTGCATATCATCCTGTAATTCCGAAAGCTGAAGTCGAATTCAAATGAAATTCAGGAACTTTGTATGAGACTATGAGACCTTTCATTTGAATCTAAGTTTGTGAAAATAGGTTAAGCCATATCTGAGAAAAGTGAGTGACATTATTTTCACATTTTTGGGGCATATCACTCTGTAATTCCGGAACCGGAAGTCGGATCCAAGTGAAATTCAGGAACTTTGTATGGGACTATGAGACCTTTCATTTGAATCTAAGTTTGTGAAAATCGGTTCAGCCATCTCCAAGAAAATGAGTGAAATTATTTTCACATTTTTGGTGCATATCAACCTGTAATTCCAGAACCGGAAGTCGAATCCAAATGAAATTCAGGAACTTTGTATGGGACGGTGAGACATTTCATTTGAATCTAAGTTTGTGTGTGTTTGTGTACACCCAGACATTTTCTCAGCTTATCGTCAACTTATTATTTAACAGATCGTCTGAAAAGTTCGTATCGTTTCTATGAGAGGGCACCACTAGAATTAAATCCATACCATTTTCAGTTAGTACCAACCTTCAAAAGATACGTGTATAAATTTGACAGCTGTCTGATTATTAGTTTGTGAGATGTTGAATTTTGAGTGAAGCTACTTTTGTTATTTAAAAAAAAAATGGAAAAAAGGAATTTCGTGTGTTGATGAAACACTACTTTTTGATGAAAAAAAGTGCCGCCGATACCAAAAAATGGCTTGATGAGTGTTATCCAGACTCTGCACCGGGCGAAGCAACAATTCGTAAGTGGTTTGCAAAATTTCGTACTGGTCATATGAGCACCGAAGACGATGAACGCAGTGGGCGTCCAAAAGATTCTGTTACCGATGAAAACGTGAAAAAAATCCACAAAATGATTTTCAATGACCGTAAAGTGAAGTTGATCGAGATAGCTGACACCCTAAAGATATCAAAGGAACGTGTTGGACATATTATTCACGAATATTTGGATATGAGAAAGCTTTGTGCAAAATGGGTGCCGCGTGAGCTCACAATCGATCAAAAACAACAACGAATTGATGATTCTGAGCAGTTAAAACCGATTTTTTTCGTCGATATATAACAATGGACGAAACATGGCTCCATCACTTCACTCCGGAGTCCAATCGACAGTCAGCTGAGTGGACTGCACGCGATGAACCGAACCCAAAGCGTGGAAAGACTCAACAATCGGCCGGTAAGGTTATGGCGTCTGTGTTTTGGGATTCGCATGGTATAATGTTCATCGACTACCTTGAAAAGGGAAAAACCATCAACAGTGACTATTATATAGCGTTATTAGAGCGTTTGAAGGACGAAATTTCAAAAAAACGGCCTCATTTGAAGAAGAAAAAAGTTTTGTTTCATCAAGACAATGCACCGTGTCACAAGTCGATGAAAACCATGCTGAAATTGAACGAATTGGGCTTCGAATTGCTCCCTCATCCACCGTATTCTCCAGATTTGGCCCCCAGTGACTTTTTCCTGTTCTCAGACCTCAAGAGAATGCTCGCTGCCAAAAAATTTAGAAGCAATGAAGAGATAATTGCTGAAACTGAGGCCTATTTTGAGGCAAAGGACAAATCGTACTACAAAAATGGTATCGAAAAGTTGGAAGATCGCTATAATCGCTGTATCGCCTCTGATGGCAATTATGTTGAATGATAAAAACGAATTTTGGCAAAAAAATGTGTGTTTCTATTAAACGATACGAACTTTTCAGCCGAACTGTTAAAAGTGCAAATAACTTGACAATTCATACTTCGTTCTCAGAATTTGTTTAAGTGTCAATATTGTGGATGGTGTACTTTTCCTTCAAATTTCCTCGCACGGGCCTGGTAAAAACAAACAAAAAAAACAAGACAGGAAAAGTTCATGACGATGGTTCCAACACCAACAATAACGATATCGAATCAATCGACGGGAGCGTGAATAGCAAACAATTATTCCGTTGAATAGCAACGAGAGCTCCTATCATTCTAAGAAATGGATAACAATGCGATCCAGTAGTAAAACAAAATAATTTTTTAACCTTATGAATAAGTCACTGGTTAGCATTAGAGATGGGCAATTCGTTCGCGAACGGTTCAAAAGAACCAGTTCTTTTGAAAGAATGAATGATCAACAGTTCTTTTTTTGAGAACGGTAGTTCTTCAGTTAAAAGTCGTGGACATTTTTTTTGCTCGTGTAATCCTTTCTGAATCTACGAAACCTCAGTTCTAATTGAGATCTCGGTTAGTCATTCAACAGGCAAATTAACTATGAAAAAAACGAACGAACGGGTCTCGTGAACTAGTTCTTTTAATAGAACTCTGCGTCATTGAACGGTTCTTTGAAATGAACTATTTTGCCCAGAGTTAGCATAGTTCCACCGTTCATCTAATCTATTGGAAACCATTTAATGACCATTGACTGAAAGGATAAGACGGAAATCAGTGCATTCGTTTTGAATTCTTGCGTTACTATAAAAGCAGCATTCTACATTTTTCACATAAATTTTACTACAATACTTCTTAGAGTCGAAACGAAGATATTGGTACCGATTACATTGCAACCAGGTAGAGTCACCCTGTAATATGTTATACGAGTTTGAAAAATGATTTATACATTAGATGGTTAAAGTAGTTAGTTGTACTATGAGAAAGTGATAAGTTTGTCTCAATTGTTTTCTGTAAAATAATTTTGAATTACATGTTGCTTTTTAAGGAAAAAATCGTAAAAACTAGAAATTGCCTTGATTTAGCACCTTATGGTTGTGTTATTGAAACCTTCAAACTACCATGCGCTTTCATTAAAAACATGCTGTAACTGAACCAAGAACCAATTTTCAGAATGCTTTCGAAGTAGCACAAAGGTGGAAGATGAGTGTTGTATATCATTTAAGCTCAGTTCATCTTTTCCAGGTGAGGTGCCATGTATTACGATTGTATTGTCAAAGCGAAAACAACACTGTCGTGATGTGATGCTGTACTGCAAAGTATAGATCAACCATATGGAGAGGGTGGGCTTCTTGAACAGAAAACTCTCTTCGAATAAACTCTGATGAGACTGATTCTCGGCATGAGTATGCACACTAAGAATCCTCAGTTTACTCTCAGAAATTTTACACATGATAAACCAATGTTGCCCGCTTCGATCACATGAATGTATATCGGACCGTCTTCGGCTGAGAGTTTAGAGCAGAGTTTATGTGTGCGTAATAATTTTGACAGCTGTTTTCGTTGAGGGAATAGAAAACACAGAAGCAAAGAAAAGCCCGTCGGGCGACTGACTTTCGTTGGCCCGTGGAAAATCGCGAAAATCTCTTACTACCGTTCGGTTCGTTGCGTTTACTGTGAAGAGGAAAATTTAGCACTGCTCCTCTCGTTCTAGGAAACCACCTCGAAGATGGACATTTAGGTGAAGTTGTGATTAATCTCTATAGTCTGTTGCCTGCGGTGTACTACAAAGTGGCCAATTTAGCGAAAAACAGTGTCTTATAGGAAATTGGCGAAAGTAGCTATCGAGAAGGGCAAAGACGATCGGAAAAGTGCGGACAGTGAGAGAAAAGGGTGATGATATAAGAAAAAAATCGAGAGCCCCGACTAGGAGACTAGAACGAATTCCTCACCCATTGAACCAAGAGAATAAGGAGAGTGCCGATGTGGAGAGTGAAAACATACTTTGAGAGTTATCCGGTGGAGTCTAAAGTGATAGTGGGGTGTGTTGAGATAGATCGAAAGAGATAGAATGCGAACATGCTACAAAGGTAGGACTAGGAAAGATAATCTCGAAATTTCAAAGTATGGGACCTAACCTATTTCTGCAAAGAAAACAAAATTTCCTATGGTTGTTTTTGTCATCAGTACTGTCATGCGTTACAAAATATTATAATAAACTCGTTTAAGCAAGGGAAAAAACAGTTTTTCCTGATAGACATCCAATACAAACAAACATTCGATTTTCGTGTACGTAAGGAACTCCGTATAAGTAGGGAAGCTTGGGTATTACTTCTAAACAATTAAAAATTGTTGATGCCATATGGTGGATTTATCATTATAGATTACTACTGTTTGTATCGTGTCAGTTGGCACAATACGACTTTAGCAGTTTGATCTGCCAAGCTCTAATAAAAGAAGGTTCATTTTCGGTCACACATTCTATCAGTTACTCTATCAACTTATTTGATATATAACATGGGCACTGCTTCGAATCTGTTGTGTTGAAAAATCTGTGAATTGTTTTACGATAATCTGGCAAATGGTCTTTTGCTGCGTTTCAGAAAGCAACCAGTGTGGGATAGAAAATGTGCGATGCTTCTGTTATAGCGAAGCAAAAATTCGAAGCGAATGCACTAATTTGTATTTTACCATTCGAGCCAATGCATCGAACAGAAATGGAAGATTTACCTGATATAATAGAAAATGAATCTAATGTGTTAGAAACTAAACACAAGGAACAGTTCCCGAAACTAACAACAAAATGGCACAATCAGTACAGAATTGTTCTGATTTTCATGATCCTTTGCACACGTCTTCGTTATGGTAATCCATTTATTTGGCCCAGATGGAGAGACTAATTTGATAGATTTTGGAAATGAGCGTATGTATTTTTCATACACTTACTTAAAATTGTGTGACTAAGAGTTTGCTATTTGTAAAAAGATGATATCCGAGAAAAATATTCTTTTTTTAACAACTGTATATTTTATTTAAAATAGCTATTCCAAATCATATAGATTCACATTTCACTTATTACAATAACCCAATTCAACAAATCCTGAGTTTAGTTAATTTGGTGTTTAAATATCTCAAGAACATTTTCTTCTGGTAGAATGATTACAACGAGGAGGGCTTTTCTTGTCTTTTCTTCCTCAGGAGCACAATTTTTTTTAGTAAAAAATAATTGCTGCTTATTATACTTTTATTTGGGTTTTGTTACTAAAAACTAGTATTTTTTGTTATTATAAAGCAGCTTTCAAATTTGCATCGAATTTTGCTCATGAATCTTTTCGCAAATATTCTCTCGTTTTAACTGCTCTGGTATGGACAGTATTGATGAGGAGAGTTAAATTTAAATGAAAGGTCTTATGGCCCCTTACGGAATTCTTGAATTTCATCCGGATCGGACTTCCAGTCCCTGATTCACAAGGTGATGAGTGTTTAAAAATTTTCAAACAGTCAACTAAGCGACGACTTAGAAAAGTAACGAAATTTTACAATCTGATCTTGAATCTCTTTCGAAATTCTTGTTTTGTGAGTTGTAGGATGATGGGTGTTAAAAATCTCAATCTCCACATGGTTAATGACGCAAAATCAGGGACGGTATCATCAAGTTTGGTATCGACATTATTCCGATTTGTTGATTTGGTTAGTTGATAATCAAAGTCATTCACGGATTGATAAGCATGATAAGCCTAAAAATACCGTGACTCATGATGATATTTTCGAAATTTTCTTTAGCTCTGTCAACAAGTATTTATTGTTGTTGATCTTTACATCCATATGTTAGTGTTTCAATAATTTTTTTCTTCAAAAACTTGATGCAGTATCAATATCAGCAAATTGTTTTTGCTAAACTTTTTTAATAAGAAAAAAACATGTGAAAACATGTAAGAAATTTCTTCTAAGATGCAAATAAAAGCTCTTGGGGTTCCGTAAGTGAAAGTTAAAATGTATCCAGATCCGATTCTGGAATTAAGGTATCACTAAGTGTATTTTTTAACTCGGTAAAGTAAAAAATTATGATTCTCACAATATACATGCTTCTAGAGAGTTACAAATAATTCCTTGTCGCCTTAAATTTTTTACTTCACTTTATAAAATCAATAAAATTTGCGTATGGAACTGTCCCAAGCCGTAGACTCACATTCGAAAAGCCACATGTGGCTTGTGAATTACAGCAGGTTCAAAACTGTTCAAGTTTTGTTGAATTCAGAAAACATGTATCAACCGCCTTATTGGTGAAAGGATGCCGTTCTTATTAACATCTTTATTAGAACTTGACAAATTGATGATTACAACTTTTTAACCACCACTTCCGACTATTCTGAATTCCAAAATTGACATGACTAGAGTGAGTTAGATTGGCCATCAACAAATGCGAATAGATTTGGAACCACTTTTTAATATTTTAAATCATTTTTACGTCATCATTCACGATTTGAAATTTTTAACACTTTAATTCTGAAACCGGAAGATTCAGATAAAATTTCATATAAGTCAAAAGGGTTGTAGAACTTTTAATTTCAATGTTAGTTTCTGATATTCCGGAGATTCCAGAACTGGAAATTAAGCATTAATTCTAAATCTAATATGACGAGTGTCTAAGATACAATCTTTCGATTACATTTCGAAACAGGTAGAAATCGAAGACATTAAACATATTATCGAATAAACGGCCCATACTTGTAATTGGGTCATTAAATCTATGATTTGTTCTGACGGAAGGTAATCTCAAAAAGGGATGATAACGCAGATTACTACGATGAATTGTGAGATTACTCAACTGCAAGAGTTCGCGACAATCGATACGTGGTTGTAACAAATCAGATATGAAAACTGCTTGTGAGACATTTCTACGAGCAGATAATAGAACCAAGGCAATAAATTTACAGCGATCTTTGTAGTTAGGTAGATTTTTATGGTCATTTCATGGGAGATTGCGTAGAGCAAATCATACAAATCTGCATTGGATAGCTTCGACACGCTCAATGTTGCTTTGGTAGTGAAGTGACCTGATGATAGCGCCATATTCAAGCGTCGAATGTACTAGTGCACAATATAGAGCCTTAAGACAGTGTACAATGACAATGTTCTAAGTCTAAAAGTTTGGATATCTTGAAAATATAATCATATGATGTTACAAACAATATGATGTTTTTAAATTCAGTTTGGAATCAAGACTAATACCATAGTCCTTCACGAACGATTCTCGTTTCAGCACTTTTAGCGAAATGTTTCGCTCGTATTTTATTAACAAGTGTTTGCGAGTGAATTAGAGATCAGCGTTTAATGTCAACTTGAAACCAATTTTTTTAAATCAAGCTATGACTGTAGAAATATTGTGTTGTCTTGAGATGCAATTAGTTAATATAACTTGTAATCCTCAGCAAATGACAGTTTATAGAATTTTAGCGAAAAATATATATCGTTGAGGAAGAGTAAACATATAAATGGTCCCAAGTGATTTCCCTGAGGTACCCCAGAGCCTACGTTCATCTTAACTGATAATATAGAAACTTTTCATGCATATAATTATTTAATTTCAGAACCGAAAATCGGATCCAGATGAAATTCTATTTAAAAAGCTATGATGTGAATCTGGGTTTGTTGAGGTTTTTTCAATATGTTAGCTTCATTATAATTAGTATTAGTTACTAAGAATTAGGTATACGACAAAGTGAGTCATTTGAATAATTTTAATCTGTTAATGCTAAATTGAGGATGTTTTATGATTGAAACTAATTCTACTGGGCTTTACCCTGCTCCAAAATAATTATATAAGTAAACACGTATCATCACATAATTCCGAAACCGGAAAAAGTTGAAAAGTTTCTTAAGGGATTTTAAGACATGTCTTTTGAATTTAGGTTCGTTGCAATCGGTTCGGCGATCTTCAAAAAAATCGAGTGACTTCATTTGCAATATCCACATTTTGCGAAGTCGACGAACTGAGTGGAATGATGTATATGTATATATCGAGTGGATGTATATGTATATGTATATATCGACCATCCGTACTGAAACGTGATAGAATATTTTTGCTTTGGCTCTAAAAAGCAATACCGCCGACAAAATAGATCAACAAGCCGAGCAGAGTGTGAGATCAAATAGAAAACTCATTCTGATGTTGTAATGTTCGCATTTATCGATTACTCAATTTGCTGGTGTTTTGGTCGTTTTAAGTGGCAAAAAATCAAAATCGTAAGCAAAAAGATATTCCGATGATATCAAACAGAAAACTATTTTTTCTAACAGCGAAAGCGAACTGAAATCTAAATAAGATATAGATTTTTTCTTGTTGATAGCAAAACTAGTTCTCAATTTGAAGTTATTATCAAATAACGAAAACAAAACTGGAATGAATAATCAGTTATTGATTTGCTCTAAAAAGACTTTACTGAAAACAAACAAGTCGCGAGCATAAGCTAAAAATAGATTGGGCAAAAGACCAGGGATAGTATACCTTTAGGCGATATTACTTGCAACAATAAAAAAGCGTCAAAAGCACCAAAACCAACACCTTCACAGAGAGAGACTTGGGTTTCGAACCTAGGTTATTTGAATTCCGAACTTACTGCGAATGGTATGGACTGTGGCGTTAAGTTGTGAGTAGATGGAGAATTTTCGGTCATATGACAAGCAATGTTGATTCGCAAAGCTGTATACAGGTAGTTTTAGCCGATGTACACTCGTTTCGTTGCATCCGTCCCGCAACCGTCGTGTATGGCAGTGCGGCTATTTGATAGGTATAAAAAAGTGCTCTTTTTTCTTTCTCGTATCCAGAAGCTGTAGCATGTGAACATCATAATATCAAATTGAGTTATTTATTTGATCTCATTCTACTCGAGTATATAATCACTTTGAAATACGAATTTCGAGGCTCACAAGAGCGAGCGCTTCAGAGTGAAGTCTTTTACAGCAAAGGCTCACTGAAGACGTGAATTAGGAATCTGACAATCCCAGATCATATATTATTTCGATTCCAAAAAAATATCCTACTCATTTCGACTAATTGGGACAATGAACCAGTATCTCACTTCTGGCCACAGACAGCATCACACTGATTTAGAAAATTTTTAATTCTTGTGTAGACTTAAATTCGGGTTCATTCGATGAAGATTTCTTTCGGAGCGAACATTAAGCAATTCATTTGCTTGCTTAAGATAAAACGGATTAAACATAGATAATTCATGGAAATCTGATTATTTGGAGAATAGGGTTTTCGAACTAGTTTTCTAAGTTTTTCAAATATTAATGAAAAATCGCTGTGCTATATGGAGCTGGTGTGCTAAAATATGATCTAGCTCAGAACCTGAAATCTAAAGGCAAAGTCTTGGTATTGCATTCCTGTAGTGGAATTTGACCTTCTGTTTCAACAGACTTCGCAGCCGATTCTTAGTGTACAGAATCATTGCATGGCTAGTACTATGGATCCTACTGACACTAAGAATCCTTCCAGTTCGGGGCTCGAACATACGACAACTGGCTTGTAAGACCAACGTCCTATGCATTGAACCGCCAACCCGGGACAGTCTCCAAAGCTGATATCTCCAAAGCCTTTTTCTAAGGAAAGTTGTTCGGGATGTCAAGGTCTACATTATGAAGAATATGTTAGATAGGACGAGAAATCGATAGTTTTTTCAAGGCCATAGACATATTTTGCATATCTTAGATATGCTTATATGGGGGGTGAATGCAGCAAGTGGGTGTAATGTTTCTAACGGTATAACTCCAAAAATACTGAACGGATTGCTATCAATTTTGGCACAGATACTTCTTGCTTTTCAGAGATGGTTATAAGTGTATTTTTATGGGGAAGGGGCCCTTATTGGATGAGTATCGATACTTTTTGAAGACCATTTTGAAGGATGAGTATCGATGCTTTTTGAAGACTTTTTGAAATTGTTGGTTCGAAACATGTAAAGGATAAATTGCATATATGATCAAGCATAACTCCAAAACAACTCAATAGATTATTAACTGTCTTGGCACAAGTAATTCTCGGAGGGGGTGGGGAAGGTGGTGGTTGCCGTAGGTGTTTGCTAACAATTTTAAGACAAAATGTTTCGAGTTTTACGAAATCGAAATTGTTCGACAGGCACAGATATTTATTACAAACAAGAGATTATCGTTAGGATATTTATACGCGTGAAAAGATAGCAAGTGTCTATTGAAGAAGCTCTCAGCATAATTGTTTGTAAATATCGAAATAATTCCATAACAACTCAGTAAACTATCGCCAAACTTGGCAGAGGTGCTTTTTGCAATTCAGAGGTGGTAATAAAACTATTTTTTCTTGTCGAGATCAGATATTCATTGCACAGGTGAACAGGTTGGAATTTGTAGCAAGTACCTCTAAAAAGAGGTTTATTGTTAAATTTATCTTATTCGTTCAGAAACGAGGGAGGATATAGACTAGGAGAAATCAATTTTCATTTTTCAGAGGGGGGGGGGGGGGGGGAGCTCTCTTTTTTTGACGAGCACAGATACTTTTCACATTACTCAGAGGGCAGAGAGCTCAATGTAAAATTCATTCGACGAGAAACGATACTTCTTGATTAATACAGATTAATACCTTCACATCAAAATAGATTAAAGGGAAGGAGTGTAGCAAGTGCCCCAAACATGGGAAGTATAAAGTGAATTGATCGGATTTTACGAAAAAATGGTACTTCTTGATCAATACTGAATATTTCTAGCAACTAAGTGAGGGTCACAAAAATATTCACAAGAGGCAGGGGGAATAAACATTCTTAGCCAAGGGAGGTAAAATTTATCTGAATTGACGAACAAATCATAAAATTAATGTGCATTTTTTTTATGTAAATTGAGAAAACTGTCGAACCGAGCTGATGAAAATAAGTTTACGATAACATTTGAATTAACTGAATCGTTATTCTGTTGAACGAAAGTGTTATCTAACGTAGTTATGAAGAGCCTTTCGTTATCAAATAATCATTATCATAATCTTGAGCAATTGTGTGGAAATAAGTTGTGTTTCACTACGCTCTGAGTATTTCAATGGTCAGAACAATTTCTAAAACTTTTTCTGCGGCCTTGCCTTCTCGAAACATTTTTGAGCAACGCCGGGCAATTCAGCTAGTATGATATAAAAAAGAGCGTATTATTCAAAGGACTTGTTAGTTGATGCACGGAAAAACAATCAGTTTGGCAATGCCGTTCGCCGATTTCTGAACCACAGACAATAACGGTCAAAACAACGACCGAAAATAATAGTCAGAACATTTAACATCTTTTTTTTTAACTAAACGCGAAAACTGTTAGAGAAGCTGATATTTAACGTATCCCACCAGAAGGAAATCGTTGACGTCAAATGTATTTTTGATATCAAGTTCCTGAAGAAAGTTTTTCTGTGGCTGACGATTAGCGAGATGAGAATGTCCAGGAGATAAACGTTGCACCAATGATCACCAACCTATCCAATGTCCTCCAGATGTGTGGTGCTACAACAATAATTTCGCAAGTAAAAATAAAGAGGATTATTGGTGTAAAAGCATCAAAAGTTTTGACAAAAATCTTTTCCTTGATCACGGTTATGGTTCCGGACAACTGCCACAGGAACCATTTTTGTAAAACGCAACATAGAATTAAAGGAATAATTGTTCCTTTAAAATTTATTTTTGCATTTTTGTATCGCCTAATGGAATTAGTCCTATTTTGATGTAGTTATTCGGTTTTTTGCTTTTGAATAACCATTTTTGGAGTTTCCAAAAATTTTTGCTCGCAAGTTTTTTTTCAAAAGTAACAGCAAAAAGATAACATAATGTGATATCAATTGAAAAATTGCTGAGCTGAGATCAAATTAAGATTTCAATGTGATGTTGCTATCATAATAAGATTTCAATTTGCACTCGTTTTGATGTTTGACTTTGCTCGGGAATCGTACAATGCTCCAGATGTAGCGACGCAAATGCTCCTATTTTCATCTTATCCTTAAAGTCAATCTCTCGAACAGAGACAGCAAATCCGATGAGTGACTTAAAGCCGAATATTTTAGTAGTAAAAATTATGTAAAAATAAAAAATCTGTTAAATTTTTGTCCACAAACTAGAGATGGTCGGATCTCAGGTATTTGCACCCTAAACCCGACCAGAACTAGGCGAGTATTGATCAGGTTTGGATACAGAAAAAGCTATGTTTGTCGGGTTGTGGTCGGGTAAGGGTGCCGATTTTTTCATTTTCAACGGGTACGGGTCGTATTCGGTTGGTCGGGTTTCGGGATTTTTTTCGGGTTACGGGACTTCTTTCAGGTACGGGATTGGAAAAAATTAATCTCGGGTATGGGTAAAAGTGTTTTTTTTTCAATCAATTAGAGGTCGGATTCGGGTTTAAAAAAACCGCTTACCCTACCATCTCGACCACTAACATGCGTAATGTGATTTGAGAACAAGTTTAACCATGGACTGCGTTGGCGAATCAGTGAAAAGTTCTTCTTTCCTGCTGTAAACGCATGGGTTGATAGGCAAACTAAGGATTAGATAACATTTATAGTTTGTTTATTCTCTGTTTTTCGTTTTGGCATCTCAATTGGTCGCTAGTATGGTTTCTGCTGATACCAAACATGAATCTTGTATCGATTTTGAATAGGCTGCCAAAATTCCCCGCTGTAACGTTGAACGATTCGATTGCGTTGAAGATGATGCTGATACTACAAAATGTCATTGAATGATTGTCTATTTCTGTGGGGAAAAGCGTGTTCTCTTTACTACGACAGGGCGCATCCAACGTTGCTCAGATTGCAGTGCCGTTCGCAGTATGTACTTATTCGTGTTGCTTACTAGCTAGTTCTTTCTCTACCCTCTCGGTCGGAAGTGGCGAAAATAAGGAACAGTTCAGAGCACGAAACGACATACGTACTCACTGAAAGACAGTTTGAAGTTTGTTGTCAAGGTTAGTTATGCAGTGTCGATGGGGTTGATGACTTATTTTTAGACGTTCGTAAGAACATCATTACAATATGCGTACTAGTTCGAATATGTGTTTCGGGGGCTTATGTAATTCGTAGGTTGAATTTCAACGTCATTGTTATTACTGAAAGTTTCACATAGAACCTTTTCATTTTAACCTCCATAAATCAATGATTAATTTATTATATTAACATGAAATCATCTCAGAAGGGTATATCACTAATATAAAAGGATTACGTCAATTCAGCTTAAATTGATATCAATATATTTGTTTCGTTACTAAACAGCGAAACAGCGATACCATTGCGAAAACTGATAAATTTGTTTTTAAATGAAACAAAAATTTGAATAAAATTCAAAATTGTCGTGTAAGAATTTTTAGTGGCAATTGGATCGTAGCACTAACAATGGTAGTAGAGATTGCTTGCTTGAACATTCGACTCAAACGGCCCAACTTTCATCCTTCCGTTTGACTTAATTACTAATAAGCATATCAAATTTATTTGTCTTCGATTAGAGTAAAAACTATCGCACAGACTTATTATTATCTATCTAGTCTAAAAACATTAACTTAACAATATTTTCGATTTAAATGTGTCTTTGTTCATAGTAAAATCAAACAGATGATAAACTCTATTGAATTGATTACAGCAAACATCCATTGGATTATTTTGTCCATACTGTGTGCGATGAGCTGATCGTCGTATGAAGTCCATTCTTCGCAAAGATCTTCCCGGAACATTGATATGAATCCTTGCCAGAAGTGTGGGGCAGTCGATGTTATTATTAAGCAAATCAAAAACGAAAAGTCGTTGATGAAATATCCGCCGGTTTTGCAGCGTGGGTAAGTTGATGAGAACACAGCGATCTTCGTAACGTGGTAGCTGAAGCCGATTAAGCCAAGGAAGTCTTCGAAGCGCGAATCGGACAAAACATTTCTGCACTCGTTCGATCCGGTCGATGTGAACGTTGTGGTATGGAGCCCAGATTACAACTCCGTATTCTAGAATACTGCGCACTAGAGCAATGTAAACAGCCTTGAGACAATAAACGTCGTTAAAGTCTTTAGTGTTGCGTTTGATAAGTCCCAGGACGGCAAAAGCTTTAGCAATAACCATCGAAAGCTGTTCGGTGAAGCGTAACTTACGGTCGAGAACTACGCCTAAATCTTTTACCGAAGAAACTCTTTTGACTGGATTCGCCATCATTGAGTATTCAAATAAAATTGGAGACTGAACTCGTGAAAATGTTATGGTATTACATTTATTAACATTAACACTCATGCCGTTTCTATTACACCAATCTATGACACATTCAATGTCCATTTGTAGCGCACAACAATCTACAAGGCTTGTGATGATTCGGTAAATTTTTAAATCATCGGCATACATTACTTTAAACGACGACAGTTCATTGCAAAGATCATTCACAAACAGCACAAACAGAAGTGGTCCGAGATGACTCCCTTGTGGAACACCTGATGTAATATCGAAAGGATCAGAATGTACAGTTCCGACTCGAACTGAAGCACTACGATCTGTAAGATACGAAAGAATCCAGTTTGTTATCCAGTCAGGGAATCCATTTCGTCTCAATTTTTCAACAGCGAGTACATGAGGAACACAATCGAAAGCTTTAGAAAAATCAAAATACACCGCATCAACTTGTTGTCGTTTTTCAAGCTTGTCAATCAGAGTAGAAACGTAGCTCATTAGATTCGTAGTAGTTGATCGTTTTTTGACAAAGCCGTGCTGATCGGTTGTGAGGATGTGCTTTACTGACGGGTAAATAATATCCAACAGCATACGCTCGAAAACTTTTGGAAGGCAACTAAGGATAGAAATGCCTCTGTAGTTCGTGACGTCATGTATGTTTCCGGATTTGTGAACTGGTACTATTACAGCTTCTTTCCATTTCGCAGGAATCATTGTTGAAATGTCGTTCCACGTTCCTTACACTCTTAGAAAAAATTAAACTTATACATACGACGTAAATTCAAGTTGCCATGTAAATTTTAGCTAAATTAGCAGATATGATTCAGATTTACATGCTTTGAATTGTAAATTTATGTGATCATCTATAGATTTTTTTTATAGTGTTCTTTGTGTAAGAAAAATAAATGGGATTTAAGAGCAACGATGAAAAAGATACATAATTGTTAGCTATTTGCTGTAACAAATACAGTAAGTAGTTATTATCCCATCTGGATGTAATGATTGTTTGAAGGCATATGCAGTTGTGTTGGAAACATTCTTATTAAAATAGATTTACAAAACAGAATAGTAGAACACTGACGTCAATCCGACTTGGTAGCCCCGATGAACAGTCAATATTGGTTGCGATTTGCTCCCAAGAACCCGCACCAACATTCCATCTGTTGCGTGCAGTACTGTGCTAAAGTTTTTTTTCGTACGGTCGTCGACAACCGTGCGACGGTGGGTGCATTCTATTTTTGGACCAGAATTCCTACTCCGATTCCGGCCATACAACCCAGCAGCCATCACCTAGAAAATGAGATTCTAGCTAAAACATATGTTAGAATATTGTTTTGTTGAGATTTTCCCTTCCACGTGCCGACCGCTCCACACGCTCCAAGTTTGACAATCCTCTTTCTCCCGAGAATACAAACGTCAGTTCGATTCTCTTGCGACGATTCACTGCTTCCGATAAATTAATTTTATACTCATTTCACTCAACTTCTACCCTCTCAGCTATCTAGTAGTGTTCGTAAACATTTGACGACATTTGAAGATGCGAAAAAACGGCACTCACTTCTTCACGCAAATAGAGTAAAGAGAGAATTCCGATATATTTGTAGTTTGATGAGATTACGCCAGCAATAGCAACAAGTCTTTTTGGTGGAATGTGCGTATTCTGACAATATACTATACCTACACTGTCGCGTATAGACGGATCCTTGCCTCCCTATCTAAATAAAGCAAGGATAAACAGGGAATGTCTATGTAAATGTGCGTCTATACCGGTAGTTTTATTGCCGGGCTGGATGCATGAAGTAAAAGAACATGCGTATATCGGTGTGATGCTAGGGTGGTTAAAAGAAAAGAGCTACTTTGAAAAGTAACAGTGCATTACACAATTTTTGTTGGAGATCCTTTTCGAAAAAAAAACGTAGAACATTTCATTGCATTACACTAAATTCGTAGCGAACTTTAAGGGAAATCGGGCCGAAAATGATCACTTTTGGTCTTGCGTCAAATATGTTACGGTAAATAATATTTTCACTCGATATATTATATACTGTTCAAAAGATACAACTTCAGGTTACAAAATGCATGCCGATGCCGAATGTGCTTTAAAAACGTTTAGAAACGTATAGGGGAGAGTCGGGCCATTTTCCACTTGACATTTTTTTATAACTGTAAATGAAAGGTATTTAAAATTTCCGCACTCTGGCATTTGAATATATCTCCTTATCTTCATAGTGAATTTTTTTATGAACGGATACTTTGTTGATTTTTACATAACAATTAAACTTGAAAATTGAAAATTTCTTGACTTCAACCCAAGACACCCTCCATGGCAGGTGCATTGGGTCAAAACTATCATCGTTTTCGCTTAATACCAAACCTAACTCGTTTTTGACTCCAACAGTTGTAAAATGTATGGATTTGACCACAGTTGGTGTTGGAACTCGGTTAGTTCTTGCTTATTTATTTATTTATTTATTTGGTGAGCAGGGAAAAGCCCGATGGAGATGAAATATAGCAATCTCTCTCTCCAGCAGGTATAAAACCTCCTCATCTTTTGTATCAATATGTTGGTAATATGGCTTTTATGCAGTCCACCTGGGTTCGATTCTCAACCCCGCCCCTAGGACCAGAAAGTTTTCCTGGCCCGAAAAGGCATATGACCATAGCTTATAACATCTATAATGGAAACAAACAAAAATCTCCGATATGGTCGTTGTGAATAAAACTAGTAGCATTTGATGAGCATGAGTATGAGCAAGCTTCATGCAGGCAAAGACATCATATTAACAAGATATCCAGCCTTTCCTGATCAAATCATTGGCAACATCCTTTTTTGCGAGCATGGCGCCCTCAGGCGAGTCCGCATCGAATCTCGTACATAGAAGTAGGGGAGAGAATGGTCAAATTCGTGGGCGCCAAAATAGCAGCACTGCGCACCCATACAATTGACATGATATATTTAATGTGATGCTGTGCGATGACGTTGCTGAACTGAAGATTGATTCCTTTTTTTGTTCAAAGATATATTATAATAAGGCACAATCCGTTTAAGTTTATGATGCCAAGGGCTTGTCCCTGTGGGTCCCCAGGAAACACTCTTGAGTCTTTGAAGATCCGGCGGGTGTCCCTCATCGATGGGAGTGGTTTGGGCAATGTTACAATGATCCCGAGGGTGTACTGGATAGCAGCTAGCTCTGCGACGTAAACTGAAGCCGGTTCACTGAGTTTGTACGAAGCGGTGATGTTCTGATTGAAGATGCCGAAGCCTGTGGACCTGTTGATGTTTGATCCGTCAGTGTAAAACACCTTTCACAGTTTACTGTTCTAAATTTGTTATTAAAAATATTAGAAATCACTTGAGGGCGTATGTGATCCGGAATTCTACGAATCACTTCTCTCATGGATGTGTCGAAAACTACAGTAGAATCAGAAGTATCCAAGAAATTAGCACGGTTGGAAACAACCGACGAAGGATTTTTTTTTTATTTAATAACATATTTTAAGGCACATTGCGTTAAGCTATAAGATGCCGAGGGCATATGTTTAAACTACTTAAACTAGATTTTTTTTTATTTTCACATCATATGAGCTTTGGGAGATCTAGTCTTCAACGGGTGGTCGGCAGTGGCTGGCTGGATCTTGTACGCTGGAGTAAACTGGCACGACGTTGGTACGTATCACTGTTGGTCGCATCTTTTCGTTCGTGTGGGTCCGCGGAAAACACCCCCGACTACGGGGAGCCGGCTGATGGCCCGCATAATCATCGACTTGAGCGGCTCTCCGTGGTGGTGAATTTTGTGGAAGAGAAGGAAAGAAACAGAGAGAAGTTTATGTTGTTGAAAAAGGTGGTAAGGGAGCGAAACTGCTTAGGTCAGCGATAAGATCTAATTAGTTGACATCGAGATGGTGAAGAGACGGGGACGGGGGAGCAAAAAATTAGTGACAGCAGAAAGATCTTGTTAGTTTTTCGATGAAGATGGTGGACAGACGACAGTTGGGGAGGTTCGAGCGGATGTTAGGTACGAGGTTGAAGGAGGATGTTGTGGAACCCTTCAGCAGATCAGACTTGTAAGTTAATGTTCTTTATGCACTGATATAATAGCAGCATATAGGGAAGGTCTCGATAGGCCAACACGTCTCGTACTGGGATCATGGGTGATATACCTCGGGCCCGAAGGGAGTCAATTAGCTGTGATCTGGCGCCACAATACTCGGTACATACCCAGACAACATGTTCAATGTCGTGATAACCCTTACCGCAAGTGCAGAGACCGCTCTCCACGAGGCCGATACGCCGGAGGTGTGCATTCAAGATGTGGTGATTAGACATGAGCCGGGACATCACACGAATGAAATCCCGACCCACATTCATCCCTCTGAACCAAGGTTTCGTCGATACCTTTGGGATAATGGAGTGTAACCATCGTCCCAGTTCCCCATTACTCCATGAAGTTTGCCAACTTTCGAGCGTCCTTTGACGAGATACACTGAAAAATTCGTTGAAGCAAATTGGTCTTTCATAAATTTCACCTTCTAATGCGCCCACCTTAGCCAACGCGTCTGCCTCTTCATTGCCTGGAATGGAACAATGTGATGGGACCCAGACTAAGGATATTAAATAAGACCGACCAGATAAAGTTCTCAAGTGTTCCCGTATTTTCCCCAGGAAATATGGGGGATACTTTCCTGGCTTCATTGCCCGGAGAGCTTCTATTGAGCTTAGACTGTCCGTCACAATGAAGTAATGGTCTTTGGACAAGGTTTCAATGATCTCGAGGGTGTACTGAATAGCAGCTAATTCTGCGACGTAAACTGAAGCCGGATCACTGAGTTTGTAAGAAGCGGTGATGTTTTGATTGAAGATGCCGAAGCCTGTGGACCTGTTGATGTTTGATCCGTCAGTGTAAAACATCTTTTCACAGTTGACTGTTCTAAATTCATTATAAAAAATATTAGGGACCACTTGAGGGCGTACGTGATCCGGAATTCCACGAATCTCTTCTCTCATGGAAGTGTCGAAAAACACAGTAGAATCAGAAGTATCCAAGAAATGAGCACGGTTGGGAACAAACGAAGAAGGGTTAATATTCTGAGCCATGTATTCAAAATACAAGGACATAAAACGGGTCTGAGAATTGAGCTCGACAAGCCTTTCGAAGTTTTCAATCACCATCGGATTCAAAATATCGCATCGGATTAGCAATCGATATGAGAGGTCCCAAAATCGATTTTTCAACGGTAAGACGCCCGCAAGCACTTCGAGACTCATCGTATGAGTCGACTGCATGCAACCTAAGGAAATACGCAAGCAACGATACTGTATTCTTTCCAGCTTAATGAAATGCGTATTCGCGGCGGAGCGAAAGCAGAAACACCCATATTCCATTACGGACAATATCGTTGTTTGGTACAGCCTAATCAGGTCTCCTGGGTGGGCACCCCACCAAGTTCCGGTTATTGTACGAAGAAAGTTGATTCTCTGCTGGCATTTCTGTTTCAGATACCTAACATAACATCCCCAGGTGCCTTTGGAGTCGAACCAGACCCCGAGATATTTAAATGTGAAGACCTGAGCTATGTTTTCACCCCCTAGTTGAAGCTGTAGTTGTGCTGGTTCTCGCTTCCTTGAAAATACAACCAGCTCAGTTTTCTCCGTAGAGAACTCGATACCCATCTCAAGAGCCCATCTTGACAAGTTATCGAGGGTATCTTGTAATGGTCCTTGAAGATCGGCTGCTTTGGGTCCTATAATAGACACAACGCTGTCGTCGGCAAGTTGTCTTAGCGTGCAAGATGTATTGATACATTCATCAATGTTGTTTACGTAAAAATTGTATAAAAGGGGGCTTAGGCATGAGCCCTGAGGAAGACCCATGTAACTGAATCGTATTGTCGACAAATCACCATGCGCGAAATACATGTATTTCTCGGACAATAGATTATACAAAAAGTTATTCAAAATTGGTGAAAGACCATGCTGATGCAACTTCTCAGATAGGATGTTTATTGAAACTGAGTCAAAAGCCCCCTTGATGTCTAAGAAAACTGATGCCATTTGTTCTTTACGAGCAAATGTCATTTGAATTTCTGTTGAGAGCAACGCAAGACAATCGTTCGTTCCTTTGCCCCTGCGGAAACCAAATTGTGTATCTGAAAGTAAGCCATTAGTCTCGACCCAATTGTCTAGACGAAACAGAATCATTTTTTCGAACAACTTCCGGATACAAGAAAGCATGGCAATCGGCCGATACGAATTGTGATCGGAGGCTGGTTTTCCTGGTTTTTGAATGGCGATAACTCTTACTTGTCTCCAGTCATGTGGGACAATATTATCCTCAAGAAGCCTGTTGAATAAATTCAATAAGCGTCTTTTAGCAGAGTCAGGCAAATTTTTCAACAAGTTGAATTTAATTTTGTCTAACCCCGGAGCTTTATTGTTACACGACAAGAGCGCAAGTGAGAACTCTACCATCGAAAAAGGTGTTTCGTTTCTGTTTGATGAGGCGACGCGCATGATCGTCTGTTCCGGAACAGAGTCAGGACATACTTTTTTAGCGAAATCGAATATCCAGCGGTTAGAATATTCCTCGCTTTCGTTCATGGTGTTTTTGTTGCGCATTCGTCGGGCTGTGTTCCAAAGAGTGCTCATCGATGTTTCTTTTGTTAATCCGTCAACAAACCGTCGCCAGTAACCTAGTTTTTTTGCTTTAACTAAGTTCTTCATTTGCTTTTCTAGCGCCGCGTAATTGCGATAATTATCAGGTGTTCCATATTTTCTGAACTTTTTGAATGCTAAAGATCTTTCCGCGTTCAATGATGAGCACTCTTTGTTCCACCACGGATTGGGAGAACGGATGTTAGTTTTCGCGCCGGGTACACGTTTCGTCTGAGCTTGAATCGCGGGGTCGAGAATCAAGCCAGCCAAAAACGTGTACTCTTCCTCCGGAGGAAGTTCCTGTGTTGTTTTGAGTTTCTCAGACATCGAATTAGCGTATTCTTTCCAATCAATATTTCGTGTGAGGTCATACGAAACATTGATTGTCTCCGATGGTCGTAATCCGCAGGTGATTGAAATTACGATAGGTAGATGATCGCTACCGTGGGGATCAGGGATCACCTTCCACTTGCAATCCAGCCGTAGTGATGTCGAGCAAAGGGATAAATCCAGCGCACTTGGTCTTGCTGGTGGTGCAGGAATCCGTGTCATTTCTCCCGTATTAAGAATTGCCATATTGAAGTTATCGCAAAGATCATAGATCACGGTTGATCTATTGTCATCATGAAGACAACCCCAACCCGTACCATGTGAGTTGAAGTCACCTAAAACTAACGTTGGTGCGGGAAGGAGCTCAATGATATCGCTTAGCCACCGATGCCCAATCGAGGCCCTTGGAGGAATGTAGATGGAAGCAATGCAAAGGTCTTTGCCTTTAATTCTGACCTGACATGCGACAACTTCAATACCTGGTATCGATGGGAGGTTAATTCGGAAGAAGGAATAGCACTTTTTGATCCCCAAAAGTACTCCTCCGTAGGGATCATCTCGATCCAGGCGAATTATGTTAAAATCGTGGAAGTTGAGGGTTACATTTGAGGTCAGCCAGGTTTCACACAAAGCAAATGCGTCGCATTTCAAACTATTTAAAAGAACTTTGAAGGAATCAATTTTCGGGAGGATACTTCCGCTATTCCACTGTAGTACAGTGATTGCATCCTTAACCTCGTTCGATGTATTAGCCATCAAAGGATACAATCTCTGAAAGGAGGGGCCATTTTGCAGTCAACTGCTTCAAAAATGCTTTAATTGTTGGCATAAATGTCATCAACAGACTCTTGAGAGGATCAGTGACGTTGAAGGTTCTAAGAATCCAGTCCACAATGTTAGAGAATTTCAGTATTCCAGCACTTGATTGATTCTCAGTTTGTATTTTAGGGGTACTCGGGGTTTTTGGTGTACCGGGAAGTGCAGGAAACTCTTGGTCTGATGCTAAGTTCGCTAGACCAGGAGCCTTTTGCTTCGGTTTTTGGGAAGCACTTCGAGTATTTGTAATTTTTTTGGTCCCCGCAATGGATATCCTTGGGCCTTTACAAGGCAGTTTAGGAGATGAGATCGTCCTTCTTTTCCTAGAACCGCTAGGCATAGTAAAGGATGATCCCTCTTGAGGGTCATCGGAATCATTATCGTCGGTAGGCAAACAATCAAAGAGATTCATCGATTCGACAGGTGGCATGGTGTTCTTCAGCATCTCTGCGAAAGTTCGTTTGGAACGTTCTTTAAGAGATTGCTTCAATTTTTCTCCGCGCAGTTTGTACGCGGGACATGAATTCAATTCATGTGGGTTTTCCCCACAGTAAAGACACTTTGAAGCTTTTTTGCCACATGATTCGTCTGCATGTTCCCCTCCACATTTAATGCACCTTTGCTTATTGCCGCAGTAGGTGGCTGTGTGACCCAGCTGCTTGCAATTGGTACAATTCATTACCCGCGGGACAAATAAGCGTACAGGTAAGCGAACCTTGCCCAGAAGGACGTAATTGGGAAGAGCAGATCCAGCGAAAGTTACCCGAAATGAGTCTGATGAAGAATAAGTTTTTGTCTTATCTTCTGCAATTTTTACTGAACTCAATTGCTTGCAGTCCAGTATTTTAACATTCTGAAGAGCAGGATCTCTGAAACAGCCAACCCCACTCTTCAGAAGGTATTCGCAGGTCAAACTCGCCTCACTAACCACGCCGTCAATCTCCACTTCCCGAGCTGGTATGTAAACGCGGTAATTCCTCGTAAAGGCCTCATGGCGAACGATCTGATTTGCCTGCTCGAGGGTTTTCACGACAACTTTCAACTTTTTCGCTCGAACTTTTGCTATCTGGATAACGTCCGAGTAGTACTTAGCCAGCTCACTTGATATTTGCATCAAATTGAGTGATTGTTCTTTTTTGGACCGGAAGTATACCACATAGGGCCCCGCAGAACCGGTTGGCCACACGCGTGTGCGAAAGGGGTTATCAGGGGAAGATAAATTATCCAGGAGTTCTATGCCATCCATTTTTATGGAGAGATTATCATTTGAGGGAGGACGCCCTCCGCCCTCGTTCATAGTAAAGTAAACACACGCTTTATGGAGATATGTTGAGATAAACGGGTAGAATGATAAAAACAAAACACTAGGATTATACTTAGCTAGACACCACTAATCCAGTTCAAGGTCAGCAAGATGATTGTCTCTGCTGCTAGTGTGCGGAACCTTCGCACGGGAACAATCACTAGCACCGCAAACAAAGAGCTAACCCTCTTGGATACACAATAGAATAACGGCAGTTTTTGATGATAGGCACCGTCTGATCACTATTATACTAGTCTGGTAAACTATCGAATGTGTGAGAAAAAAAACCTTTAGCAAGGAAAAACACACACGGCACTGCTTAAGAGCACGAAATAACGTCCGATCGATCCGAGAGATGCGGTACGAATGCGACGAAGGATTAATATTCTGAACCATGTAATCAAATAAAGGACATAAAACGGGTCTGAGAATTGAGCAATACGCAAACAACGATACTGAATTCTTTCCAGTTTAATGAAATGGGTGTTCGCGGCGGATCGGAAGCAGGATTGATTTCTCTCCAAACTGAGAAGGTCTGATGCAGGTCAATATGAAAACACATAAAGAACGTCGCAATCATATAACACATGGATCAATAAGTCCCGAGACTAAAGCAGAGATGGCGCTCGTAGTAAACTAGTAACCACGTCTTTCTAGAGTACTAACCTTTGCTTGAAACGCGTCAAAATTTTAAGTCGATCCGACCAGAAACAGCTGAGTTATCGAGGTTGGAGTAAAGTCGTTTTGTAGTTTGTTTAATAAATGGAAAAAACCGAGTTTCGTGTTTTGATAAAACATTATTTTTTAATGGGTAAAAACACCGTGCAAGCGAAACAATGGATTGAAAAATGTTATCCGGACTCTTGTCCATCAAAAGCAACGATTTGTCGGTGGTTCGCCGAGTTTAAACGTGGTCGTACCGACACAAATGACGCGGAACGCTCGGGTAGACCTGTGGAGGCCGTTACACCGGAAAATGTGAGTGAAGTGACAAAAATTATAATGAAAGATCGTAAAGTGAAGCTCCGTGAGATTGCTGAGATGACACAGATATCATATGGAAGTGTATTTACTATCCTTCATGAAAAATTGAGCATGAAAAAGGTTTTTTTCAAGTGGGTGCCGCGATTGCTTTCGGTGGAACAAAAACAGCAATGAACAAAACAATGAAAACAATGGCGAAATTGAACGAATTGGGCTTTGATCTGCTTCCCCACCCCCCATACTCGCCAGATTTAGCCCCCAGTGACTACTGGCTCTTGGCTGATCTTAAAAAAATGGTCCAGGGAAAAAGATTTGGCTCAAATGAGGAGGTCATCGCTGAAACTGAAGCTTATTTTGAAGCGAAAGATATATTTTTTATAAACATGGTATTGAAAAATTGGAAAAACGTTGGAACCATTGTAGCACCCTAAAAGGTGATTATGTTGATGAATAAAAAAAAATTGCAAAAAAATGTTGTTTCCATTGTTAGTCTCGGGACTTATTGATCCATGTGTTATATATACGGATCCGGAAGTCGGGTTCGGATGGAATTTAAGAATTCCGTATGGGACCACAGGACCTTTCATTTGAACCTAAGTGTGTGAAAATCGGTCGCGCCATCTATGAGAAAAGCAAGAAAACATATTTTAATATTTTTGAACATTTTACCCCATAACTCAGGAGCTGGAAGTCAGATCAAAATGAAATTCAGGAATTTGGTATAGGACCTAAAAAGCTTTCATTTGAATCTAAGTTTGTGAAAATCGATTCAGCCATCTACGAAAAAAGTAGGTGCACTTATTTTCACAATTTTTTTCACATATTACCCCATAATTCCGGAACCGGAAGTCGGATCCAAATAACATTCAAGAATTTGTATAGTATTACAAGACCTTTCACTAGAATCTAAGTTTGTGAAAATCGGTTTAGCCATCTCCGAGAAAAGTTAGTGCAAAAATAAAACATACATACACACACAGACATTTTGCGTACTTGACGAACTGAGTCGAATGGTATATGACACTCGGACCTCCGGGCCTCAGTTCAAAAGTCGGTTTTTACAGTGATTGCATAACCTTTCTATATGAGAAAGGCTAAACGAAACTTTTATTTTGTTTCATATTTTACGTTTCGTCTTCAGCTTACAGTGCATGGACAGTTTATGTTGCGCTGCTTTATTTATTTATTTTTTTATTGATTTCGTCAAGCAAATGTAGACTACATATAAATGGTTTACAATGTTTACTTAGATACTACGCATTATTTCTACGACTAAGCTGTAATTTCATTTCATTTTTTACATACCACGGTCAAGATGTTCACAATATTGATTGTAGTGGCGCATAATTCGATTGATTGGGCTATATTTTGCATAATTTGTTCTAGTGTTTCTTTCTAAAAATAATTTCCTGGTTCGTAATTGACGGCTAGGTGTATAAAAATTTAGTTGCGATAATAAAGAAGGTGATTGAATGCGTTGAGAAATAATGTCGCTGATAAAACAAAGCATTGCAAGGTCGCGGCGTTCTTTAGGTGTTTAAATATTGATGAGCATGCAGCGTGCTTCATATGGTGGTAGAGGAAATGCTGTCCAGTTTAATTTACGAAGTGCATATAAAAGAAATTATTTTTGAATAGATTCGATGCGTTCTTCGTGAATAATATTATATGGATGCCATACTAGGCTGCAATATTCCAAAATAGGTCTGACATATGTAGTGTATAATAATTTAATTGTGTATGGGTCCTGAAAGTTATGACTGAAGCGTTTAATAAAGCCCAGCATGCTATTTGCTTTATTAATTATGGTATTGTAGTGTTCCACAAAAGTGAGCTTGGAGTCTAAGATTACGCCTAAATCTCTTACAATTTTACATTTTTCTACAAGTTGATTTCCTAGATGTATGTTTGTGGATATAGTTTCATTTTTCCTACTGAAAGTTATTGAGTTACATTTTTTTACATTGAGTTGGAGTAGACTTTTGCAGCACCAAATGTGGAATAGATTGATTTCGTTCTGGAATATTACAGTAGTAATGGTATGTCAATACGGTCGAAGGCTTTGCTAAAGTCAGTGTAAAGAGTTTCTACGTAGTTTCCGGCGTCCATTGCATTCAGAGTGAATGTCATAAATTCTAAGAGATTTGTTGTAGTTGAGCGGCCTTTAAAAAAGCCATGTTGTTTGTTTGTTATTACATTTTTAAGTTGATGAAAAAGTTTTTCGTTTACAATTTTTTCAAATAATTTTGGAATGCATGAGATAATGGCTATTCCACGGTAGTTCCGAATGTTAGATTTTGCACCAGATTTAAGTATTGGTACAAGAAAGGAAGATTTCCATGCTTTAGGAAAAGTACATTTATTAAGTGATAAGTTAGAAAGTAGTAGTAGTGGTAGTGTAAGTTCTTCAGAAAGATTTTTTTTAAATATTGGTGGTATACTGTCAGGTCCATGCCCTTTTGCGGCGTCTAAGTTTTTCAGTGCTGTCGAAATGTCATGTTCTGATAGATAGTTTACAGAGATGGAGTTGGAAAATGCAGGTATGAAAGAGAAGTATTCACGGTCACGGTCAGTTTCTGAATAAGATGTATATATTTACTTCTTGAAAAAAATTCGCAAATTGATTGCAGATATCTGTACTATTTTTCCCTTTTTATTTCTCTTGATTATGTTACCTTTTAAGAATTATGTTACCTTCTAAGACGAGTTGATTAAACGAACTGCCACCGGACCACCCTACTGTTCCCACCTTGCACCCACTGATAACGACACACGCTCCCGACACGGAACATTCGGCGACAACGACAACGATAATAATACAAGTGCGCACGGGAGAGAACGAACCAACGCGGCTGATGAATACGATTTGATAAGGATCTCGCCTGTTTTATTAGCGCAAGGAAAGAGAAGTCTAGTGGGTGGAAGACGGGGAGATGGTTTACGAATCGGTTCGGTATCGGGGCTTCGCTCTCAGCACTTCGTCCGTCTTGGGTTCTGTACTGGCGGCGCAGTGTTCGTTACTGGACGCAAAAATCCCTTTCGGAATCTGGAATACTATCAACATCACCTATTCATCTATTCTCCCAAGAAACCCAACAAGTGTGAACAGGCGGAAAAGGCTTGAAACATATGTTACATTGGCGATTGTCGAAAATTTGTGTAATTCAGTGTAAAATGCTTATGTGATCACCGGATAGTATAGTATCGCGCGCAAAAACTGAGATGGTGAAAGAACAGTGAGTAAAAAATAGTGTCAATAAATTGCATTCGCTCAGGTGCTATTACAGGTGCACCCCTTTTCAGTAAGTTCTGAACGATTCCGCAAGTACGGTGGCCCCGACTAGGGAAAAACGGTAGATAGCGAGATAAGGGATCTTGCGACAAAAAAAAAAACGAACCGTCAGCACATAAACATATGGAGTTCTGCTGACTGGCAAAGATAACAGTCTTTTTTGGACAGAATTTCGTCTCGTTATCTGTTTGCACATGGGGCATGCTCAAACAAGGTTCTTGACGCAATTCGTTGAGTAGTAACGTTGTTTCCATATGGCGATGGGAGTTGACAATTAAGAACATATGGAAATTCTGGTAAGGGCGAAAAGATGACTTTTTTCGTGGTGCGACTAGGTAACGGAGCTTCTACTGAACTGTGGAAAGAAAAAGAAGCCATCATAAAAACATAGAATAGAACAATACAATATGGTATTTAATGTTTTAATAAGCAATAAGTTAAAAAATTTTCCAATAAATTGGTTGATCTTTAATGCTGTTCTCAGGCTCATTACGAAAAATATATAAATTTTGTGAAGCAAATTGGCTCGATATTTGCGCTCAAAATTTGAATTCATTTCCAGGTTGCATTTTCAAAGACATCTAATATCCAGACGGTTCCAATTTGGTTTTACTGTCGATTAATATATCTAATATATCGTCATTTAGGCAACCGGAACATAATGGTTTTGTATTAATAAAGCAATGATGAAAATAGACCTGCGCGCCGAGGTAGAATAACATGAGCGGCAGTGTAGCAGATTTTTCGACTGACAGCGGCGGTGAATCGACGTGACATCGGTTGCAAGTATTCGATGGTGACGTCGTATGGCTTATACAATACTGTTGTGTGTACTATTTGATTGTTTTACTTGTTATACTAACTTTATGGTCGTCTAAAAAAGTCACTTCTTCGGATATTTGGTTATAGTTTTCCTAACGTTATCAAAATATTTTTTCTAACTCAATTAATGAATTAATGACAGCTTTGATTACATAAAAAGCGAGCAGTTCCAAGCAAAAATTCTTCTGAGGATATGAAAGCTCCGAAATCCACCCCTGAAGCACAAACAAATAAACGTGTGATTTGATATAATTGGGACCACTGTGCGACGATGTGTTTTGTTTTATATCCATCGTATTGTTCAATACACATATCGCAAACTCAAGAACGATCTGCTTTCATGAAAATGTCATACCGTGGAGGCTTAAGCAATAGCACACATGAACCTACTTGAAATGAAATACGCTGCCTTTTGATTAATGTCTCGATACCTTTTCGAACTGTTGAATGGTTTCGGCTGCCGAGACATGTTTCCTAAGATGTGCTTTCGTTAATGCCCAAAATTCCTCAATTGGTCGAAGTTGTGGGCAATTTGGTGGATTCATGTCTTTTGCGACGAAAGTGACTTTTTTGGTAGTATACCATTCTACCGTTGATTTCGAGTAGTGGCAAGAAGCAAGATCTAGCCAGAAGACAACCGGATCCTTGTGGCTTCGAATCATGGGTAGAAGTCGTTTTTGTAAACATTCCTTGATGTATATTTCGCTGTTCATTGAAGCAGTGGTGATGAAGGGTTTCGAAATCTTACCGCAGCTACAAATTGCTTGCCAGACCATAGCTTTCTTACCAAATTTTTCGATTTTAATCGATGTCTCGGACTGGTTTAATACTTGCCCTTCTCGCATCGTCTAATATTGTGGTCCCGGCAAGGATTTGTAATCGATTTTCACGTAGGTTTCGTCGTCCATGATTATGCAGTTCAAATTTCCAGCATGAATCGTATTGTACACCTTCCGAACCCTCGGCCTGATCGATGCTTCTTGTTTCGGACTACGTTTTGGTTGTTTCTGCTTCTTATAGGTTCGAAGATTCAAACGTTCTTTAGCACGAATAACATTTAACTTCGAAGTGCCCACTTTTTCGGCCACATCTCGAACTGAAACCTCCTTCTTTTACTCAAACGCCTTCAGTATACGTTTATCCAACTGGGGGATAGTAGGACCTTTTTTCGACCCATTTTCGGTTTATCCTCAAAGGTGTTATCCTCACCGAACTTCCTGATTGCATTTCGCACGGCTTTTTCACTTACTCCTTCAATTTTTGCTATCTTTCTCAGTGACAGTCCGCGTTCTGTGCACCATTTGTACACAATTTTTCGACTTTGTTATGCTGAAAGTACACGCATTTCGAAACAAACTAATGAAAACGAATAAACAACTGCACAAGTGGTTAGAGAAGAGTGTAAACAACAGGACGCAGCCAAAAAAAATGACAGATTCTGAACCATTGCGAAATGGCAGCGATTTTTGGTTGCGTTCATACTTTCTGGGACAGTCTTTAAGGTGTTTTCACAGAGTAAAAAAAGAATTGTAACGATCTCAATGTGATTATCAATCGAGGCTAAAAAATTAGACATATTAAACTTAAAATGCAATAATGTAATGCAATATTGATCAGCTTAAATGAATACTTCGATTCTGATTCTGATAGGAAATTATTCATCTTTTCGTGTAATATTACAACCTTTAGAACGACACCAACTCATTTGTGATATTACATTAAAATTTCTGCTACATCACTACTCACTACTGATATGCAACGATTACGATATAATATCACAACAATCTTGGTGTCGTTCTAAAGTAAAGCATAATTTCATATCAGAATCATGTACAGTATTCAGTTCAGGCGAGCTTGAGCTTGAGCTTGAGCGACCACCCCTGGTTGCTACTCCGTTACTGATCGGGATTAGCTGAAATTGTGCAGGGAGTTTTTAGATGATCCGACCTGGGACTGGTAAACCATCCTACAATGTACATCTTCTGGTAATCCCAGAACTCATTGATCAGTACCGGCGCCGGCCAGGCCCGAACGTAGATCGTCTAAGGAATGGGAAGGGATGTTAGTCCAACACTTGTTGTTACTAGAGGCCGTATATACTACTGCGCACTCCACAAGTGTCACGGGAAAAGGATATTTGTTAGTAAAAATTTCAGTATTGGTTTCGCGCACGACTCAGTATGTTCCGGATTCAAGATGCTCGGATGTACCACTAAACTCACTGACTTTCCGAGTGAACGTTTCAACAATATCCTTATATCTTGAAGTCCCGGGAAGTCTTGATTCACAGCTCTTATTCGAGAAAACTGAAGAAAAATTTGCAATACTATCGCGTAAAGAATAAAAACTTCCATATTTTTTTATAAATGAAATTACAAAATAAACGAGTGAATAGGATTTAGACAAAACAGTTGATTAATTGCATTGACATATTCTAAGCAGTTGTTATAAAATCATTTTAAATCACCAAACAAAGATCAACAAAAGTTATTTCCACTTTATTATTTTAATTATTTATAAAATTAATAATTGGTTATATTGGTTGATCTGGGCAGTCGGCTACCGAGAAAAATATAAATTTATGGTTTGAAATATTAATATCAAGTGAATTTTTACTATGTATCCAATATACCGATGTATGTTATCTCTGCTTATAATTTGCAATATCAACGGAACTGCGCATTAGATGATTTTTATCATTCAATTTACAATCCTGAAAGACAATCAATAACATGGAAGAAGAAAACATTCCAAATAAAACTTTTCTCCGAAGCTAGACGGAAATTGATAGGTTGAATGAAGAGATAATTTAGTAAAATAGAGTAATCAAAAGTGAAACAATGAAAATATCTAATAACTGAAAGGAAAAATAAACTCCTGCAATTGTCGCCTTTTACGACATGGAAGCAGGAACCCAAGGGATCTATTCTTGGTTCATTTTTTTCCGCCGGATTCCACACGGCATCTAGGCTGGTACTGTCCGGAGAGAGCTAATAGGTACTATCAATCTTCTAGTGGACCCCAGCCCCTATGTACAGTATTCAGTTCAGGTGATGTAATAAACTCAATACGTTATTTCGATGAAATAACGTGTGATTTATCTGCAATATTTCTTGAAAACAGAAAATTATTGCATTTGATATTTAGTACGTCTAAATTTTTTTCATATCAATTGATAATCACATCGAGATTGTTACAATTCTTTTCTTGTTGTGCATAAATTTGTTGTGCCACCAGTATATTATTTACCACAAGATTTGCACTTCGCCTTTCGCGACTTTTGGTCCACGTCAAAGAATTTTCGCACGCCACTTTGTGTTGATTTCACATTTCACTTATTTTCTCAACAATATTCATGTCATAACCTTTATGTCGATACACGAATACTACACTAAAAGCCAATTCCTATCGCTATTATTCCATCTCTGTTAGGCGCACTGAAAGAGAGTGCAATGAGTGTGAAAAATTGAAATGATTGAATCCTCTGAGAGTATGACCTTTATGTGCGTGTTTTGCACTTCGCACTCTCTTTCAGCGCATCTGTGAGACGAAGCGAGATTGTCGAGAACGAATTTCATCGACGGCTAGTCTACGTCATACCAATACATGCGCGGGCTTGGCACTTCGTCGAAGCAGAAGAAATAATAATGTTCCATCGAGGCAGATATAGCGTGATGCCTTTTACGCAGCCCACCTGGGCTCGATTCCCAACCTCACACATACGGTTAGAAATTTTTCTGGCCCGAAGAGGCGAATGACCTTAAGGTTAAAGCCTCTATACATGAAACGAAAATGTAATGGGAATTGACTTCAATCTGTTGCGTTACTATAAGTATCGAGACCAAAAGTATCGATACTAACAGTATCGCTCTGATGCAATATCGATACCATAAACACCCAAGAGTAAAAGAAACATTCGGTATCGGACATCCCTACCACACAAGCATTTGTTTTAACAAGATTTTCAGCGCTCGCAGAATTTCCCGAGATATCTGATAAAAATTGTGAACAGGCGTCCCGGAAAATGTGCTCTTCATGATGGCTCGGACATGTCTGATAGGGATTTTGTATCGACAAAGATCCAAACGTCTTCATGACCGACTTTGTAAAATTTGATCCTTTACTACATTCAAATTCTAGTTGAAATGTCCCAGGCAACCAAATCTTCGTTGTTTGACAAGTTAAATCTTTGCTTCACGCAGGCGTAGAGTCGGGTTATTTGCAAACATCTACTAGACAAACACGAATCAAGGCAAACAGAGTCTGGGTTCGCGTGTTCGATGTTGGTTGGTTCATAAGCTCGAAGAACCCCATGGGACTTATCCTCGTAGTTTTTGAGTGTTATTTCCTAAATCATGTAAAAGGATAATAATTGTTTTTACAGTTTATAGTTTTCCACATAATTTCAATAACTATCTAAAACAACTCCGAAGGAATCAAATCCATCGGACCAATCGTTTCATATAACTTTGGGAAATGTTCAGGAAATTTTTACTAAGGTCTTTCTCATATGTTAGGCTAGAATCAACATGGACAACTGGATATATAAAATGTTCATTTCGTGGTGAACAATGCTTATAATAAATTTGAGATAAATAAAAAAAAACAAAAGTAAACAAACAATCCTGAAGTTTAAATGGAATCGGTCTTATATCCTACATCTATGAGCTATAGTTCAATCAATTGAAAAATTTCGATACGGTAAATATTTATACACTTTAGTAATTTAATTACTTATTAGAATCAACATCAACATCAACATAATTTAGTCCAAATGATTATTTCTAAGAATATTAAATAAAAATTGATCGTATGACACGGCGTAATAAAATCCCGATGACACTCTAATGAAGATCATCTGCAGGCCTGTAATTGCACCATTGGTTCCATAACTTCGAAAAAACCTAGTAAATGAAGCGACGCAGTTCATGCAAATTTACGTGGAAACATTCAATATTGTGTCTAAAATTCCATAACATGAAATTCACTGACATAAAAATATCAATCCTGGTAACGACCGCCGCGACTTGAACCGAGAATCATAAGATCACAAAGTACGTCTGTTAATCGACTGAGCCACATAAGCATGCATCTGCTTGGCTGGTAAAAGGTACATACAAATATATGCATACAGTCGCAACTGATAACATAGAATGCAAGTTACAGTCGAAACCAATAAAATTCATGTTAATCTAACATTAAGTCATTACAAGAGAAATTTTACTTCATTTGACAAATTAAGGCTTTATGAATTGTATCGTATGAGGGATTAAGTCACCTGTACTGCATCGGTGATACTTCGATAAAAAGGACGATGTGTGCTAAAGACCGTGGCGTTTTGCTCGATGAGCAACTAACATTTGAGTAACATGTTAGCTACATTTTTTTTTCATAAATACGTTTATTTCATAGGCAATATACATAAGTTTTTCTTCGCCGTGGCATCCACAATACATAGTAGTTTAAACCTAATACATTTCGAATATCATATTAGTATGTTGGTACTCATTAGTTAATCTAAACACTGTTTTTATCAAGCGAGTTGCTATTTTAAATTACAATAAATAAAAAACATTTATTTTGTACATGATCTTATAACTATTTCAGGTTTGTTTGTATCAGTTCACCACTTATATTCAATATCCTATAGTTGGCTATTGGTTGAACTCATGGAAGAGAAAACAGTCTAACATAAAATAAAATTTAAATTGGAACTCCAATGGATTTAATGAAATGATAAAGAAGTTTCATGCAGGGTTGCTGAAATTCGCCTCACGCAACTCATTAACGTTCATCGCCTGCGAACGATTCAAGAACGGAGACAGCAAAGCATGTAATGCCGGACGAGGCAAAAGCTATGCTCAATATGTGACTGCCTGAGCGACTCGCAAGAGAGAAGAGATCTTGCTTTTCATGCTTGTTGCTATTCCGCCGTGAGCCATTCTCTACCATTTCAAGAGCAGGTATCATCAGGCACGAGTAGCGCTTACATTGAGTCAATTTTTGACTCACTGCGAGTCAAAATGCCAGCAATCATGAATGCAAGTGTACAAAAAAAATTGAAGACAAAAATTAGCGATGCGATGGAAGCAATTTTTTATTTTGCTTAGTTTAATTGTCTCGTAGATATTGCCCTGATAAAAAGTGTGCGTTGAACATCACAAATTAGCTTGGAAAACTTTAAACGTAATATCATTACTTATTATTGGAAGATGGCGAAACGATTGGGTTGGATAAAAATTAAACTGATAAATAAAACCGATAGTCTACTTCAAAACGTCGTTTAAAATCGTATACTAATGTACATATAATATACTTCCTACTGCAATAAAACTAATGAAACAGTTTATTCAGATTTCACCGAATACTATTCTCACGTTCGTACTCCGTGCTGTTGAAATTTTGCGGCAAGTAATGGCAGATAGATTTTAAAAAAGCTGGAGTTGAATCACCTGAGGGCAATCACTTTTGTAAAGTGAAAATTTTGCAGTTTATATGGCTTATATAAGAAATAAAATAAAAGGAATTATTTTCCACATATAACTGTAGCAACACTTTTGATTCTCTTTCGGGTTGGTTTGATATTTATTTTATTTATGATTTTGAAAATGGACTGAAATATCTACAGTGATATTTTTTAAATCACATATGATTATGAATGATCAAGTCCAATACGCAATATCAATATGCAATGCAAATAGAGTGACAAAAATATATTCTGAATATTGATTATAGAGGCAAGTCTAATCTTTTAATTCCAGGGATGATTTATTTTCTCATGTTTTTATTATATTAAACACAATTTAACGCTTCTTCGCATAGATTTGATTTATAGAAGTAATAGGAGTGCAGGGTTTTCCACAACGTTTGAACCTACTGAGACGCCATGTAACTGCTTGCTCTGCAAAAATCAAAGCAATTAAGAAGAATGGCTAACAAAGAAATAGTCATTACTAACTAAATACTCATTCAGCATCTTTTACCATACATCTACGCAAATTATCGATTAGAATAACTGTACTACGATCAGGAAATTAAGACTTTTAAATTGAGAATCACGGTTGTGGTTCCGGCCAACTGCCACTTGATGTCGAAGCATTTTGTAAAACGCAACATAAAATTGGAGGAATAGATGTTCCATTGAAATTTACTTTTGCATTTTTGTATCGCCTTATTAACTTAGTCCTATTTTAATGCATTCATTAAATTTTTGCATTTAATATTATCATTTTTGGAGTTTCACAAAACTATTGCCTCGTAAGTTTTGCTTCCAAAAGCAAACAGCAAAACAATAACGTAATGTGATATCAGTTGAGAAATTGATGAGCTGAAATCAAATTAAGATTACAATCTGATATTGCTGTCAAAAATGTATTGAAAATAAAATGTTCTACAATTGACTCCCGAAGTGATCGGTTTAGCTTTTTTTTAAAAAAGAACATCCGCTTGAAGAAATTGTAAATTCAATTTCATAACATTTTACAATATTCATATTACAGAGGAAACGATTTCAATTTGAAAAATAACACAATCCGCGTGGTTTATCGATTTGTCAGGTAGTGCGATTTAGAATTTTTGTTACTCATATCACACATTCAGTTTTGAAACTACTCATTGTATTATTTACCTTAAAACTGTGTTGAGCAAAAAATTTTTTACGTGAATACTTCAAGGATCACATACAAAGAGTCCAAATGAAATATAATTCTGTTATCACATAATCAGGAGATAGTAGGAGAATATATGATCAAGAAAAAAAATATGCATTTAATTCCACTTTATTTAACGTCACTAATGTCACGAGACAGATAATTTTGTTGTGTTTGATTGTATGATACTTGATTTTTAGATATTTATTTCGTTATTGGAAACTGCGGAAGGTCTTCATTGCACGATTATCAATGGCACAGTTTCCAACAAGTAACTGTAGAGAGTTTGTTTGTTTTTGATAATAATAGAAATATCATTCTTCAGTAAAATCTTATGTTGGCCTCCAAATTAGTGCCTTATACAAAATTATAGAAGTTCTATTTCGGTTTTAGTTTCTATTATATTGTAGCTCTATATATTGAATAGGCCCTGTATATTGAATGTGACGGAATTATTTGGTGTTTATGGTTCTTCTAGTATTTGTACGAACTGATAGTGCTTATCATCAAAGTTGGTCTCAACTTTTTTGGTAGTTGACTTGGTTCGACACAACTTGTCTCGAAGTCAATACAAATACTATTAGTTTATTATGAATGATTAACATGAAATTAAAAGCAATCATCACATATGTTTATAATTATTAAGGAAACGATCGTCGAATGGCTTTGTAATCGGTATATAAATAGTTTCACGATCATGAGAAACAATAATAATTGACAAAAACTTGGGACTATTACTTCTCAGGCATAATAAACAACCCTACATTCGACCGAATGAAAAATACCAATTTGGCATTTCGAATGAGGTATAATTTGTTTGGAAAAGTCGAACTCGATCGAAACACAAAATGAATTTATTATAGAACTACGGAATAGGAGTGAAAGTTACATATTTACGACACACAAAAACGCTCCATTAATAAGCCTTTACAGTTTGATGTTTAATCAATAACATATTCTGGTAGGTATCAAAGTTGTCCCTAACGCTACAAATCACGATTAAAGTATAGCAAACACCGAAGAAATGTGCAGTGAAGACAATTCAAAAAGATTCGACATCTTTCTTATAAGCTTTATACAGGAATAAAATTTTATCCTGGGCGGTCATTCAGTTGTACCGCCATACGTCGCAGAGAACGAATCACCGTGAGTAGAAAATTCGACTCAACGCGAGTCATCATCACCACCGAATAGCTTTCTACCTAAATGCTTCGAAACGAACTCACTGTGAGTCAACAGAGTGCATATAAGATGCTTGCTTGCTTTGCCAAGCGGTTCAATTCTCTGAGTGGAAGAAAAGAATGAATAAAGCAGACACGGAATATATACAAACTGCTCGCCGCACGGGTAGAGCATCGCCGGTGAAGAGAATAGTTCACGAGTAATGTTTCATTGATAGGATCAGCAACCTTGGTTTCATGTATGGAAGGTCACGACAAGCAAGAATGTCGCAAACTGGGACATTGGATAGTCTACCTTGGGTACGCAAGGAATTTATTAGTTGAGATCTGACATCACGAAACTCCACGCATGTCCATACAACATGGTCAATATCGCGGTAACCTTCGCCGCAAGCACAATGATTAGTCTCGGAAAGTCCAATTCGAAGGAGATGTGCATCTAACGTGTAGTGATTGGACATGAGTCTGGACATCACACGAATGAAATCTCTACTGACATCCAGTCCCCTGAACCATGCCTTTGTGGATATTTTAGGAATAATTGAGTGCATCCACCGACCCAGATCATCTTTATCCCAAGAAGCTTGCCAGCTGGCAAGTGTTCTTTGGCGAGACGCGCTATAGAATTCGTTGAAAGCAATCGATCTCTCATAAATCTCACCCTCAATAGCACCACGTTTGGCTAAACTATCGGCTCTTTCATTGCCTGGAATGGAGCAATGAGCCGGAACCCAAACTATTGTGATTTGATAATTATTATTCAATATGACGTTCAGGCACTGTTTTATTTTTCCCAGGAAAAAAGGTTCATATTGGCAAGCAGCGTTTGAGCGAATAGCTTCAATTGCACTCAGACTATCTGTGAAAAGAAAATAATGGTTTGGAGATAATGTGACGATTACACTCAAACTATAATGAACTGCTGCTAACTCTGCTATATAAACAGATGCAGGTTCTTGAAGCTTGAATGAGGCCGAAACATTATTGTTGAATATACCAAACCCAGTAGCCTCTTCAATTCGTGATCGGTCCGTGTAAAATATTTTCTCAGAGTCAATATGCCTGAACTTACTTGTAAATATTTTTGGGATTTCCATCGAGCGTAGGTGTTCCGGGATTCCACGCACTTCGCGCTGCATGGATGTGTCGAAAAATAAAGTTGAGTCAGGGACATTTAGGAGGCTGACACGGATAGGAATATATCTTGATGGGTTGATTTCCTGTGACATATGGTTAAAATATACTGTCATGAATCTTGTTTGAGATTGAAGCTCAACTAGCCTTTCGAAGTTATTAATAACCAGGGGATTCAGTACCTCACATCTTATTAGCAGTCGCGATGAAAGCTCCCAAAATCGATCTTTTAATGGAAGAACTCCCGCCAGAACTTCAAGACTCATTGTATGTGTCGAATGCATGCACCCTAAAGCAATTCGCAAACAACGATATTGAATTCGCTCTAATTTGATAATATGAGAGTTTGCAGCGGAACGAAAGCAAACGCATCCATATTCCATCACTGAAAGTATCGTTGTCTGATACAATTTTATTAGATCTTCCGGATGAGCACCCCACCAAGATCCTGTTATTGTTCGAAGAAAATTTACTCTTTGTTGGCATTTTGTTATCAGAAACCTAATGTGTCCTCCCCACGTGCATTTGGAATCAAACCACACCCCAAGGTATTTGAAAGTCAAAACCTGTTGGATCATTCTTCCCATCATATGAAGCTGAAGCTGCGCGGGATCATGCTTTCGTGAAAAGACGACCAGCTCTGTTTTCTCCGCAGAGAATTCGATACCCAGATGAACAGCCCAAACGGACAAGTTATCTAAGGTATCTTGCAATGTTTTTTGCAGATCAATAGCTTTGGGTCCAGTAACTGAAACCACGCCATCATCTGCCAATTGTCTTAGTGTACATGGGGTTACTAGACAGCTGTCAATGTCATTCACGTAAAAATTATAAAGGAGCGGACTGAGACATGATCCTTGCGGTAGACCCATGTAGCTAATTCTGAATGTTGCCAAATCGCCATGTGAAAAATGCATGCATTTCTCTGACAAAAGGTTGTGCAAATAATTATTTATAACCGGTGGAAGTCCATGTTGGTGGAGCTTGTCTGAAAGAACATCAATGGAAACTGAATCAAATGCTCCTTTAATGTCTAAAAATACAGATGCCATTTGTTGCTTTTGAGCGAGGGCAATTTGGATGTCAGACGAAAGTAATGCAAGGCAGTCATTCGTCCCTTTATTTCTACGGAAGCCAAACTGAGTATCAGACAACAACCCGTTCGTCTCGACCCAAGTGTCGAGACGTCGTAGAATAATTTTTTCGAACAATTTTCTGATGCAGGACAACATCGCAATGGGTCTATATGAGTTGTAATTGGAAGCTGGTTTCCCCGGCTTTTGAATGGCTATAACTTTCACTTGCCTCCAGTCAGGTGGAACAATATTTTGCTCAAGAAACTTGTTAAACAATTCCAACAAACGTCTTTTTGCGAGGTCGGGCAGATTCTTCACCAAGTTGAATTTAATTCTGTCCAACCCAGGAGCGTTATTGTTACAAGACATGAGTGCTATGGAAAAATCCATCATTGAAAAGGGGCTATCAATTGACCCATTATTTGGAAAAGATTCTCTTATAATGCTATGCGTAGGAACAGAATCTGGACAAACTTTCCTCGCAAAATCAAATATCCATCGGTTCGAGTATTCCTCACTCTTATTTCCTACGTTACGATTCCTCATTTACCATTTATATTCATATGGAATATTAACTGAATTAGCAATACCAAAGAGTGCTCATTGAGGTTTCTCTTGACAAACCTTCGACAAAATGTCTTCAATAGCTACATTTCTTGGCCCGAAGTATGCTCTCGTACTTGGTTTCTAAAGTCAAGAAATTTTCAAAATTCTGAGGAGTTCCTCCTCCTCGTTTTAAAAACGTCTTGAAAGCATTTTGTTTCGCGTGCTTAGCATCTGAGCACTCTTTGTCCCACCAAGGGTTTGGAGGCCTTCTGTTAGACGATGGACCAAGAAATCGTTTGGTTTGGGCTTGTTCTGCGGCCTCCAGAATCGAACAAACGAGGAAGTCATATTCTTCAAGTGGGGGGAGCTCTTCCATTGAAGTTAAGACACTTGAAATATTACTTTGGTATTTAATCCAGTCAATATTTTTTGTCAAATCATATGGAATATTAACTGAATTAGCAATGCCTTTGTTACTGCTAATTGAGATGATGATTGGTAAATGATCGCTACCGTGTAAATCAGGAAATACTTTCCAGGTGCAATCTAGTCGAATTGAAGTCGAGCACAGAGATAAATCTAATGCACTTGGACGTGCAGGAGGTCTTGGGATCCGTGTCATGCTACCCATATTTAGTACCGTCATGCTAAAATTGTCGCAAATATTATATATTAGAGATGATCTGCTATCATTGTAAACGGAACCCCACATCATTCCGTGCGAATTGAAATCTCCTAAAATCAAACGTGGAGCAGGAAGGGCTTCAACAATTTCATCAAGCTGTCGTTGTCCAACTTGAGCTCTTGGAGGAATATATACCGAAGCAATGCAAATGTCCTTTCCTTTAATATGTTAGCTACATAATTGCAAAAGCTTCCCGATGCTTGGAAGTTGTAATGAGGATAACAAAAAAATTAAAGATATTTACTTCCGCAAAACTGTGTACTGTTCGCTGATTTGCTCTATTCTTGAATATTTCTCAGTGGTATGGAACCCTTACTACCTCAATGGTGTCAATCGGATCGAATCGATACAATGTAGATTTATTCGTTTTTCACTGCGCCAGTTGCCTTGGAACAATCCACAACAGCTCCCGAGCTATAAAAGTCGAGCGACGTTGATTGGAATTGACTCACTGCAAGTTTGAAAAGGATGACAGTTATGACAGTTTCTCACATTTTAATTGATAGAAACGATTACCCGCACTTCTTAGTAAAAGTTCGACCACGTGCTGCTCATAACAGTTTGATCCTTAGCTTGCCATTTCGTCGCACTAGTCGTATTGGACACGATGTTTTTTTCGTGTGAAAGTTATGATCGAACATTTCTGAGGATTGAAAATCATTCGTCAGCAAAAATTAACAGTAGGCGTTGCCGGAATACGGCATCATCTATTTTCCGGGTTATGTTGTAAATTTTAGCAAATGAAAGTCATGGCTCGGCAAGAAAAAAATTCACGTCGTTAAAGTACAGCCAAAATATCAGTGGTCCTAGATGACTGATTTGTGGGATTCTACGTCAAGCGCAAAACTCATCAGATACACCAATTCTGGTGACAAGATGTCGGTCGCTTAGGTATGACTTAATCCAGTGGAGTACGTTCGATCCAAAATTGAGTTTGCCTAGTTTTGCGATAGCGATAGAGTGATTTATTTTATCAAAGACTGCTGAGAGATCCGTGCAAATGAGGTCTGTTTGACAATCAACGGGCATAGCATTTGTAACATAATTTGTAAACGATAGAAGATTTGTAGCAGTAGAACGTTTTGGCTTGAATCCATGTTTAGTCTGGCCAATATACTGCATCCAATGGTAGAAAATTGGCTCAAGAATGATCATTCCAAAAAGTTTTGGAATAGCGAAATGCAATCCCACAGTAGTTGTCCAGGCTTTTTATTTTCTTTATTATGAACTGTAAACGTAAAAGAGGGCTTCCACAGAACGGAAAATATCCCGGTAGTTGGTGATATGTGGAACAAATACCTGAGAGGTGCTGGTGAACTGGTAGAGCATTTTCACAAAACAGTCACCGGTATACCATCTAGCCCTAGGGAGGTGCTAGCTTTGGTTTTACCAATCGCCAACAGAACGGTGTTTTCGTCTAAATTGTTCGCCTTTAAGGACTGATTCATTAATGGTACATTATGCACAGCAAGAGATACCTGAAGCGGCAACAATTTTTCATCAGATATAATACTAAAACCAGTTTTAATCCACCTAGTGGTGTAATGATGCCTTTCTCATACACAGGGTCCGGCACTCGAAGTGTAACCAGTTAAAAAGGCCATAAATTCAGTTTGGAAAATTACTTTTACTTAATTCAAAGTACAAAATGTGTAAAAATAATACAAAATTCAGAATCAATTCACTTTTGCTCGATATGACCACCTTTTGCCTTGACTATGGCCTTGAGACGGTCAAAAAACGAATCGCAAGCTGCCCGAATGTGACTTGCAGGTGTATTTTGGCCCACTCGCGGACAATAACTTTTTTCAGCGCCTCGAGACTGGTGTATCTTTTAGTTCGGACTTTGCTCTCCAAAATGACCCAAAGAGAATAATCCATTGGATTCACATCTGGTGAATTCGAGAGCCATTGTGTGGACGTGATGAAGTTCGGAACGTTGTTTTTCAGCCATTCTTGGTTCACTCGAACTTTGTGAGACGGTGCCGAGTCCTGCTGAAACGTCCATGGTCTGCCACCGAAATGTTTGTCTGCCCACGGCTTCAAAGCAACCTCCAGAATACTTTCCCGATAATATGTCGCATTTACCTTGACGCCAGGCTCGATGAAAACGATTGGAGAGCGCCCATCTGTGGTTACAGCGGCCCAAACCATTATCTGTTGCGGGTGCTGCCTCCTGGTGGCCAATCGATGACTCAAATTCTCGTATGAACGGTCGGTCAAGTAAACCCTATCGTTTTGAGAGTTTACGAATTGCTCAACTGGAAAAATTTTCTCGTCAGAAAATACAATGTTCGGAAATTGACCGCTTTCGGCCAAACGAAGCAACTCCTTCGCTCTCTCAAGTCAAGATTTTTTTTTCGCGTTCACTTTTGGCAAAATGCTTTCTTGCGCTTGTAAACAATACAACTCCGAACTGTCATTTAGCAAATTCTAGAGAACTGATGCCCGTGCGTCAGCTGCGCGAGCGGTCTGAAGTTGGTTACACTTCGAGTGCCGGACCCTGTAAATCATACTATCATATATAAAACTGTGGTATTCTTCAAAATAATTTTCTTCGATTCTTAAAAGAATAACCGAAATCGGTTTGTTTGACCGTCTACTGATGAAAACTATCAATTAGAAAAGATTTGAGGTCGATTTAGAATTTTTTTTAAAGGTTTTTCCCCATTTTTAGTGATGGTATACAATTTTTAACCCACTTTGCCTTATATTTTCGGATCCGGAAGTCGGATCCGCTTGAAATTCAGGAAATACGTATGGGACCACAGGACCTTTCATTTGAACCTAAGTTTGTGAAAATCGGTCGCGCCATCTATTAGAAAAGTTTGAACACATATTTTCATTTTTTGCACATTTTACCCCATAACTCCCGAACATCCAAATAATATTCAGGAATTTTTTATGGGACCGCAAGACCTTTCATTTGAATCTAAGTTTGTGAAAATCGGTTCAGCCATCTCCGAGAAAAGTTAGTGCAAAAAAACGTTACATACACATACGCACATACACACACAGACATTTTGCGTACTCGACGAACTGAGTCGAATGGTATATGACACTCGGCCCTCCGGGCCTCGGTTCAAAAGTCGGTTTTCACAGTAATTGCATAACCTTTCTATATGAGAAAGGCAAAAACTTCTGGGAAAATAATTGACAAAACTTCTGCGGACACAAATCTGTGGGTTCTGCGTAACGCATTGACGAAATTAGCGCAGAATCTTTCCCTTGCTCGTCGACATAGCTCCAGAATTTCTAAGGATCCGACTTTAGTTTACATTCCGTAAATAACTAGCACTAGATAGCGCTTCATGATCCTTCTGTACGTGTGGTTTATCTGCACATCATTTTGCCGTAGGACAAATCCTTCATGCTTAGAGTATTGCTTGCATGCTGCCCGTTTTATTGTTTTCAGACATCTCAGCTCGATGGATTGCTAATTCGGTTTGGTTGACTTCCGACCGGATTGCTTAGGCACAGAGCGATTGATAACTTAGCTCATAGTGTTAGAAAAAGTCTATACTGCAGCATTGACATCGTCATTGTTGAGAACATCAGTGAAATCTATAATATTCATGCTTTTATTATGTATGGGAAAAAGTAAATCTTTTTAGCGGAATTAGAATTGGATCAAAAAGCATTGGACAGTACATGCTTTGTCACTCATGTGGAAAAAATTATGATTCGTTGTAGAAAATTGTGTAGGGTCCATACCCCAGAATTAATTTTCGTTGGAACTTATTCTCAACGCAAATGAGAATCCAAGAAATCAATTAATTTGAAGTTTAACGGTGAAGTTCCTAATCCGTCCAAATTAGTTAAATGTGATCACTTATATCTCGTTTTAATTTTTGTGTCTCGATCTAGTCCCTTGAATTGCATTGAAACATTACAAGAAAATAATGATTGGTGGCTGGTTCTATCATTGAAAGTTTATAAATTTATTTGGACACACACACATTGCCCTCGATCGAACACTCGCTTTGATGCCTTTTCGCACACGCATTAAAACAAGTCCGTGTCCCGCAACTCGTTTCAATACCATCTGATGATGGGCTTACCGTGGCCAGAAAATCCATCCGATCGTCCAGCCGTATACAAACAGTTAGGCTTTTTCTGATTCACCTCCCTCACGCGTTCCGCCAATTCAACTACCGCCCTGCACGATAACTTCTCGGCCGTTTCTCAGTTTACCTTTGCCAGTTCTCCTAAATGAAGTCAAGTTTGAAGTTACCAGCCGACTGGAAAGAGTAAAATATAAATCCAAACCATAAGAAAACGCCTGAACCAACCAACGGAAAAAATATTTAAATCATTTCTTTTCTTTTCGTCGATTCTGCTTTGTCGACTTTCTTCGTGCTCCCGAGGCAAACAAGCAAGAAAATTTCTTTTTCGACCTCACCGCATCTCGACCGCACACCGTAGCACCGCTTGAAAGCCTCTCAAATGCCACCGCAAATCCACACCATTGCAATCCCAGAAGGCTGTTAGTATTTCCGCCCCGATGATCGCGATCATTCTTTGATCTTCCCTTTTGGAACTTTCTTCGCGCTGTCGCATTCGTCCGAAGCAGAATATTCACTCGCTCTTCTACTCTCCGACGGCAGACTATATCGCCAAGTAAAGTACAAACGCACAACCAGACTCGGCAAGCTATTCGTGAATGGGTGGTTTGTCCCCTTCTTCCGATCATCATCTTCGCGCATCTTCGGATGACCTGCTTTCTATGATCTCAGCCAAAGCTTTGTGGATTCGGTCTCTTGTATCTGCGCTGTCGGATTACTGTGTGGTGGGAAAAACGAGAACATGGAGCTTTCGGTTACAAATTCCGTAGTGTGAGTATTCTGTTTTGCTGTTCGGATTAGTCCGATAAGCTCTCGTCGTTACTAGTGTGTTGATACTCATCGGGGTTTTCTTAATTATGATTATTACTCTCTGGTAGTTTTCGGGCCTGGGAAAATGAAATTTTGATTTTGTGCACAGTGAGCTGTATGAACTGGTAAAATATTTCGTTAGCTGAACTATGGATTTAATTGTTCCCCACGTTTAGGTTAAACATTATATGCATCACAACAGCTTATACGAATTATTAAAAAACTCTGAAATTTGAAATAATATTACTTTAATATATTTCAAAGTTATCGTTTCAATGTTTAATACCGTACTCATATGCATAGAAATTTATATTCGTTTAAAGCTTAGCTCCTGAAGTCTATAATGTCATGAACACATATTTACATTTTTGTATATTGTACACACACACTTAACTTCATTCAGTATTTTATCATCTTTTCACGAGTTTAGAACAGACGAACTACTGAACTTTTTTATTCTACTGATATATCAGCATAACATTTGTTATTTTACTGAAAAATTCAGCTAACGAGGATGGAACAACTGACATCGGTAAACCAATTTAAGTGTGCATACACACAGATTATGAAAAGTTCAGCAAAACTTTTATTTACAGACAGATTGGTAAACTTGCGTCGACCTCTAATGAGTAAAAACCCGAGTAAAGTCTACCATCAAAATGAGAACAAATTGAAATCTGATTATGATAGCAACATCAGATTGAAATCCTAATATGATGTCGACTCATCAAATTTTCATTTAATATCACATTGTGTTATCATTTTTCTATTTAAAGGCAAAAGTTTTGTGAAGCTCAAAAAGTGAAAATATTAAAATCAATAACTTAGTGAATCCATTGAAATTGAGCAAATTTCAAATGGCAACACAAAAATACAAAGTTAAGTTTCAATGGAAGAATTATTCCTTCAATCCTATGTTGCCTTTTACAAAAATGCTTTGACATCTTACCGAGATCCTGCAGTTGACCGCAATCATAACCGCGAAGAAACGATTTTTTCAACATTTTTTCAATTTTTACCCAAATAATGCTCCTTCTTATTAATCACGAGAATATTGGTGTCAAACCACATGTCTGGGAGGCATTAGATAAATCGGCGATCATCAGTACCACGTTTGTCTGAAGCAGGTCAATCTGAATAGTAGCTTTGGTATTACCATCTCGCTGATCGTCTGCCATAGAAGGAGCTTATTTCAGAATTTGATATGAGAAATTCATTTGAAGTCATCGATTTCCATCTAGATACGTAAATTATCCGATCCTGTAACAATTTTTGCGTTCAGTTTAAAAAAAATGTTTCGATATGTGTAATCATACGATGTCGCGAAGTTCATTCCAAAGTTTTTAGACCATTATTTTCAGTGCATACAGAAATCGGGGACCTTTAATACACTTTTCCAAAGAAACCGTCTAACTAAATCTTCATAATTTTGAGTCACAGGACTAATTCTGCATCAAATGATCGTAAATTATAAACTTACTAAAGAGATTCTGGTTCTATCTGTGGTCAGAAGCGAGATAATCGTTCATTGTCACAATTAGTCGAAAACACAAATAATCTGGAATACCTTATTGCCGGATTCCTAATTCACGTTCCCTGTGTTGTAGAAGACTTCGCTGTGAAACGTTCGATCTTCAGAGCCTCTAAATTGAAATTTCAAACTGATTACATGTACGAGTTGTGTGAGATCAAGTAGATAACTAAATTTAATGTTATAATGTTTGAATGCTACAGCTTTGAATATGAGAAGGACAAAAAGAACATTTTTATCTGTGCTCAAACAGCCACAATGCTATTCACGGTGGATGCGGGATGGAAGCGACGCAACGAGTGTGCATTGACATAAACTACCTGCATACAACTTTGTGAAACAACACTACTTGTCATATAACCGAACATTTTCCGTCTCCTGATAGCTAGCACATACAGTTCATAGCAATCGTAAAAAGTTCGCATTCCAAATCAACCTAAGTTCGCAACCGGATTTTCTCCGCCTTAGTGTGTAAATTGCATAAAATCTTTTTTCATGCTTGCAAGTAATATCGCCTAAATGTATACTATCCCGAACTGGCTGTTCTATTTTTAGCTTATGTTCGTGACGAGTTATTTCGAGAAAATCTACATCATATTAAGTTTGCAAAGTGCTTTCACTGAGAGCAAAACTAGTTTTCAGTTTGATTTCGCACAGCATTTTTTTTGCTTTCAATTTTGATCTTTTAATCGATAAAACGACCAAAACGATAGCAAATTAAGTATTCGATATATACGAACGAACTTTTCTCATATAAAAAGGTTATACAATCACTGTGAAACCCGACTTGTTAACCAAGACTCGACGAACTGAGCAAATGTCTGTGTGTATGTATGTAACGAAAATATGCACTTACATTTCTCGGTGATGGCTGAACCGATTTTCGAAAATTTTAATTCAAATGAAAGATCTCATGGTCTCAAAGCCTGCTATTGAATTTTATTCCGATCCGGAGATACAGGATGATATGCACAAAAAATATGCACTCACTTTTTTCAGAGATCGCTGAGCCGATTTTCACAAACTTAGATTCAGATGAAAGGTCTTATGATCCCATGGTCTATTATTTAATTTTATTTCGATTTAACTTCAGGTTCCGAAATTATATGGTAAAATGTGAAAATTAGAGAAAAAAATTGCACCCGATTTTCTCGGAAACGACTCAATCGATTTTTACAAACTAAGATTCAAATGTAAGGTCTTATAGTTTCCTGAAAATCTCTAGAACATTCTATCCAGATCCGACTTTCGGTTTCGGAACTAAAACGTGATAAGTGGAAAATTTATCCACGAACGATGGTAAAAAATAGGTACAAATTCAATAAAACTGTCTGATAAATTCTTCGCGAATAAAAACACGCGAAGAAATCAAAATAAAACATGTGCTTTTTGCACAAACCTACAAAATCCCTAATTGTTCAAATTTTCCTAGTTTACAGTACTTGTTGGTTTGTGAACATATAAACTTAATTCGGCACGCCTGGTCCCCACTTTTCCGATTCCAGAAGCACCGAAAGTAGCTTGAGCTTGAGCGGCCATCTCTGGTTGGTACTCCGTTACTGATCGGGATCAGCTGATATTGTACAGAGAAATTCTGGAAGATCAGACCTGGGAATGGCATATCAACCTTCAATGTGCAACTTCTGGTAGCCCCGAAGTTTATTGATCAGTACCGGCGCCGGCCAGGTCCGGTTGTAGGTCCGCTTACCCAAGTAACAATTTTTGTTACGCTAGCTTGTTTGTGACTAGTTTGCAACCAGATATTTGAGTGATTGTTACTAACATCTAACACTTGCATGACTCAAAAAGCGCAGTTTCTACTAGTTGTTAGGTCGGCTAAAAATACTGAAATAACTTATCTTTTCATAACTTGAAAATAACTTGTTTTCAAGTAAACTAGTTGAAACTTTGTCACCATCGACAAAATAAACATTGAATGAATCCAGAATACTTTTCTATCACCAATAAAAAAGCAGAAGAGTACTTTAAATCACAAACTTGATACAAGGAATAAATTTCACAACGATCCAAAAACTGTCGAGCGAAATTCAATTTTACTTAACTGTTTTTTATGCGCCTTCAATCAAAATCTGTTTATAAAGATTTGAAAAATGATCAACAAAATAACCCTAAGGTCAGAATGCTCAAAATTATTCCAAGTAGAGTGATTTCTCATCATTTTAAATTCATATATCATGAGAATTATAATATTATCACAATCGATGTTCAATCCCTATATTATTTTCTTCGTGTTTATGACAGTGCATAGAACAAAATTATCTATTCTGCCTTTCACTATTTTCGGCAAAAAGTAGTTTTGAAAAAAGTAATAATAATAGTTTTATTTACGTTTCATACACTTCTTGAGACTCCATATTTTGTTCGCCATATTCAAGCCAAGAAAGGTTGTTTTGTTTGCATTTTCGTTATCATAACGTTGGGAAAACCTACCGATAACTATCTGAATCAATGAAGAAACTATGTTATAATCTTATAATATCTAAGTTAGTGCTATATCAATTCACAGTAACGATTCACATATACGTTAACGTGTTTATAATGGTTTCACAACGGAAAATAAACGTATTTCCAACTAGTAGCTAAAAACATAGCTGTAATCAAAGATATGTTAGAATCAAGTAACGATAACTTACAAATGATAGTTAGTTCAATGTTTACGTTATAAAGAAACACTGCTGTCATCTTGTTTTAACCAGTATAACATAAAAACCCTGTTCGTGCTCTTGTTGCAACACAGTTGGGCTAAGTGGTATCAAAACTAACAGTTCGGCTGAAAAGTTCGTATCGTTTAATAGAAACACACATTTTTCTGCCAAATTCGTTTTTATTATTCAACATTATTGCCATCAGAGGCGATACAGCGATTATAGCGATCTTCCAACTTTTCGATACCATTTTTGTAGTACGATTTGTCCTTTGCCTCAAAATAGGCCTCAGTTTCAGCGATTACCTCTTCATTGCTTCTAAATTTTTTACCAGCGAGCATTCTCTTGAGGTCTGAGAACAGGAAAAAGTCACTGGGGGCCAAATCTGGAGAATACGGTAGATGAGGGAGCAATTCGAAGCCCAATTCGTTCAATTTCAGCATGGTTTTTATCGACTTGTGACATTGTGATTGTGAGCTCACGGGGCACCCATTTTGCACAAAGCTTTCTCATATCCAAATATTCGTGAATAATATGCCCAACACGTTCCTTTGATATCTTTAGGGTGTCAGCTATCTCGATCAACTTCACTTTACGGTCATTGAAAATCATTTTGTGGATTTTTTTTCACGTTTTCATCGGTAACAGCCTCTTTTGGACGTCCACTGCGTTCATCGTCTTCGGTGCTCATATGACCAGTACGAAATTTTGCAAACCACTTACGAATTGTTGCTTCGCCCGGTGCAGAGTCTGGATAACACTCATCAAGCCATTTTTTGGTATCGGCGGCACTTTTTTTCATCAAAAAGTAGTGTTTCATCAACACACGAAAATCCTTTTTTTCCATTTTTTTCACAATAACAAAAGTAGCTTCACTCAAAATGCAATATCTCACAAACTAATAATCAGACAGCTGTCAAATTTATATACGTATCTTTTGAAGGTTGGTACTAACTGGAAATGGTATGGATTTAATTCTAGTGGCGCCCTCTCATAGAAACGATACGAACTTTTCAGTCGATCTGTTAGTTACGGGTTGCTACTATTGAAGTCAAATAAACTTATTTTCAACTAGTAGCTAGAATCATAGTTGTGATTAAAGATATGTTGGGATTAAGTAACGATAGCTTATAAATTATGTTTAATTCAATATGACACAAAGATGTTAAGATTGGAAACCTGAATAACTATTTCGTAACTAGTTATGTCATTGCTGTCATCATTTTTTAATCAGTATAACATAAAAAAACATATTCGAGCTCTTGTTTCAACATAGTTTGGACTTTGTCGTATCAGAACTAGTTGCGAATTGCTACTTGGGTAGGGATAGGAAGGTATGTTAGTTCAACACTTGTTGTTACTAGAGGCCATATATACTACTGCACACTCCACAAGTGTCATGGAAGAAGGATATTTGTTAGTCAAAATTTCAGTAATTGCAGCATTCGCGTGCGACTCAGTATGTTCCGGATTCAAGATGCTCGGATGCACCACTAAACTCACTGACTTCCCGAGTAAACGTTTCAACAATATTCGATACTGAAATCCCGGGAAGTCTTGATTCCTTGTTCTTATTCGTGAAAACTGAAAGAAAATTTAAAATACTATCGCGTAACGAACAGAAACTTCCTTATTTTTTCTAAATGGAATGACCCACTACAAAATAAACGAGTGAATAAGGATTGTATCGAAAATAAGCTATCCACAAATTTTTCTTTCAAATTATGATAAAAAACCATATTTTATTCAATCTAAAAATTGATCCTTTATTGTACGAGGTAAAACTTAAGCATAATGAAAACCAGATGAAATTTAAGTTATTTCTTCACGAATTTTCGAACTTTTGATCGAACGCTCTTCATCGCATGTTTTGCACGCTCGAACACAAATTTATTTGAACTCCTGCATGTTGCCAGCTGCCTTACAAGTCTTATTGCAAACCCTCTTCACGATTGCCCAGTAACGTTCGATGGGTCGAAGCTGAGGGCAATTTGGTGAATTGATATTTTTCTCAACGAAATTTATACCCTTTTCCGCAAGCCAATTGAGAGTGGCTTTGATATAGTGAGCCGACGCTAAATGGAGGTGTACTATGCTTCTTATAAAAAGGCTGCAATTTCTTCTGGAGACACTCAGATTGAAAGATTTCAGCATTTATAGTTCCGGTAGTGTGAAAATGGTTGACTTCAAACCACAGAAACATATTGCTTGCCATACCAGGACATCATTTGTTGCAAGTAGTAAAGCGCCACCGAAAAAGTTTAAAAAAATAATGGGGACGGGTATAGCGTGATGGGTAAGTCGATTCCTATCGCGCAGTCCACCTGTGTTCGATTCACAATCTCGCACATAGGGTCAGAAAGTTTTTCAGACCCGAAGAGTCGAATGACCTTAAGGTTAAAGTCTCTATAGTCTAAACAAAAAAAGTTCAATATAAAATAGAAGATTCAATATGAAATAATTTTGCCTGCCGAAAATAGATTTAAACTCTTTTTCGAAAATAACGTAGCATTAACGGAAAATGTAACCGACAACATGATCAATATATCACAGAGAACAAACATCCAAGCTAGTGCAAACTTTTGTTTTGAAAACGCTGCGTGCAGCATACAAGTGAAAATTCTCTAATGTCGTTTTCGCTTGAGAAACTAGGTTCGAAACTAGCTTCAAACAAACGGTTTGAAAGCAGTTAGTGTGAAAACTGGGTTAGGTTTGGCATCAAGCGAAAACGACATAAAAATCACCATGCGTACGATTTTGCATGCATGTATTATCATTGTAAGCAAGCTCGAACACAAGAGCCCATAAGCGCCACGTCAACTCGTCTGGAATTTGATTCGCAATTCCGTATGATTTCCATATGAATTCTGAATCAGTCGCAACAATCGATTCCGTGTCAGTTTCCCCATACTAAAGCCTATATAAATTTCAACTTGCGGGCGCAAAAATATTGTTTACTGTGGTTCGAATCTAAATTTCATCCAACTCAATGTGTACCAATTATAGTTGGTTCGTGCTTTGGTCCCAATTGAGAGTTTGGAGTAGAAACGGAAACAAGTAATAACGATTTGATCATGGTAAGGACGTATGTCTAGGATCGAGATCAAGGTAACATTATTTATAACAAATTAATTCATCAAATGTAATTAAATCTCAAAGCCTTGAAGGAAAAGGATAGTGATAATAATCAAAGATCATAAACATTCCACCATCAGTTATTTTGACCACAAGCGCATAGCATGCGCGTCCACCATGAGCATGACTACAGTAAGTACTTTCTAAGGCTAGATCTATACTTTCCTCTGCTCCCATGAAGCCATATGAGAACTACTCGCATACACAGCAAAACCAACTGTAGTCATGGTGTGCATTGATCTGCCCAAAAGGCTTAACCCCAAAAGCAATTCCCTTAGCGTCTACGAAAAAAAAACTTCTTCAAAAGAGCAAATTGCTGTTCGCAAGCATACCCTATTGGTAGATCGGTTTTATGCTGCGCACGAGAGCCGATTGTGGAACTTTTCCTGGGAGGAATTCAGCCTACGATGTGGGGTGTTTGAGCTTTCTAGCGGTTTAATGGTGTAGGTGAACTGTGTGAGAGCTACAATGAAAGAGAAAGAGAGAGAAAGAGAGGGAGCGCGTGATCTGTTCCCCATACACCGACCGGTGACGGTGGTTTGGTGGGCTTTTTTTCTTGTGTTTTGTTACACTCTTTCTTGTACCCGAGGCCCGAAGTGAGTTCCTCCCGACACTTTAGCTATTGGACTTTGTGGAGGACCTGTTGGTAGTCAGAAAGCAGAATCACCAATCAGATTAGATCGTACCCGTGTCGAGGAAAGAAAGTCTTTTTCCGTCCTTCTCCCCATACTGCGAACCAATTCGGCAGGCCACTGTGACGCGTGCCCCGAACTGATCGCGTGTGAGAGCGTGCGTTTCCCATTTATTTAGATCCCAGTGCAAACAGTTGGAAAACTTTTTTCGTAGAACTATTCTGTTCTAATTCTCGTGTTTTGTTCTACACAGGTCAACGGATCCGGCCCGGCGCCCTTGGCAACATTAACGGATAACGGAGAGTACAAATGTGAAGAATATTTTTGAAAAGTTTAAGAAACTTAGTGAAGGATTTTACTTAAAGAAATTACGTTGTTTGTAGACGGAATACATATTATTACAAGGATGAATTTATTCGATCAAGTGCTGCCTGCTGTCGGCTTGGTGGGCCGTTAAGGCGATACGAAAAAAAGAAACAGTGCAAGTTAATGTAGTTAATGTAATAATCCTTTATAATACCTAGTTAGAATCTACGACTATAGTCAAGATAGGCTAGCCGGAAAAGAGACCAGTCTCCAGAGGCCTAACAGATCTAAAACAGTTATAAACGAATTCTTGTTTTCTGTGTCACTTCTTCATCTGTGCGTTCGTGTGTTTTGCGCGGACGGAGCGATCTTCCTCCCAATCATCGTTTTCATCAACCGCAGCAACAGTCAGTCTGTGGAGCAAAAGCTTGGTCTTAATAGTGAAGTGAACCCGAGTGAAAGACGGCAAGGCAAAAAGACGAAGAGAAAACCGTAAACCCAAGAGCATAGCATAGTGTGGAGGAAATAAAATCGAGAAAAATTAGGACACTGTCGCGTGTGTTCTTTCCCTATTATGTGCATACTTGAGTGAACTAGTAAAAAGACAAGCTGTGGTTGAAACGTCTGGCAAGGAAGTGTTCTAATTTCAAACATAATCCTGGTCCGTTCAAAACCTTTACCGCAGGCTGCAGCAATGTCCCAGCCAATGAACACAAGTGGTAATACTATGGTAAATAGTATTGGGAATAGCATCGGAAACGGTCTCGCGACTAACACCAACGGCACTGGAATGATCGTCACCAACAACGGGCCAAGCAACAATATGGGAAACTCTACACCAGCCACACCGACCAACAATTGCCAGTCGATCAGATATTGCTGTAAGTAGAGAAAATTTGTATATCTAATCATAATAGCTTGAACAATTCTATTTGTAAAATAATTTGGAATAGTAAAGCTTATTCATCTGAATACGAGTGAAATTTACGAATGAAGTTTTCGTATTCAAATTAAACTGCTGTGCACCAATCAGTCGAAGACGAAACATAAGACAAAAAAGAAAGTATCGTGCATTTAGCGTAAAACTGTGCTAATGTGTGACCAAATCGGGTAAAAATTGACCTAGCACAGTACGCATAATCATTTTGCTCATGTTTACGTCTCGTCTTCTACTCATCAGTGCGTTAGCAGTTTAAGTGCAAAATTTGGTTGAAGGTTACTACTTGCTTTAATTAATCAGAGTACCAATAATAGTATCTAGATACATTTCCGATGAACTATTTCATTAAACGAATTAAACATTTCAAAAGTTTCTATTATATGTTTCAAATCAAGAACATTCTTGAAATATTTGCCTAGAATATTCTCGAAATTATTGTCACGAATATTTTCATGCTTTTTCAATAAAAGATCTACCTAGATTAATATATTGGAATTGACCTGAAAATACCTTTCAAGTTTATTATTTTTCAAATCTCTCCTTTTTTATAAGGTCCGAGGTCCGGAATGCCAAGTTTCATATACAAATCGACTCCGCTCGATGAATTGTCCAAATCTCTCTGAGTATGTATGTGAATGCATGTGTGTACAGAACAAATGAAAAACCTGCTCGACAACCAGAACGGTACTGAATGTCAAAAATTTCTTTTTTCAGAGCGCAGTGGAATGCACAAAATCGCTTTCAAAGACAATAAACTCCATTTAATTCCACTATATTAAAATTTCTTTATTATTTCGTCTCTAATATCAAAGCTACTAGTTTTTCGATACATTCAACCTAAAAAAATACCAGTAGATTTCAACTAAAAACCAAAAGAAAGTTTGGCTTGGATTTAGTATTCAGCTGTAAAAACTATCAATTGAAAAATGAACTAGAATTTACAGAATACCACACAGATAATTTGAGAAAATCTGGAATACGGTAGAATAGGGAAAGATTCCGTACCTATAAAATAAACAGGAACAAACGAATCGTTTCTGCGAAAATTTTCAAAATACTACATCACTTAATAATCCAATGTATTTGATCGGAGAAAAATTAGAGATTTTCAGTTATTAGTAACAAAAAAATTTTTTTTTGAGAGACGTCGCTTTGCAGGGTGAGATTCCACTTGTGAGTAGTTATTTCGAGGCTGGTAAGGAAAAAAGGAGGTACTCGTCCTTGATCGAAAAAAACGGCCGTGAATCAGCGCCACTTTTACGTAATAATGGGCCCGAAAACAAGACTTATTTGTGTGCCTCTAATTAACTAAATGAGCTCGCTGGGTTCCCTCAAGGGACCCCTAAGATCGTGGCCTCTCTGTGAAAGCCGATCTGATGTGAATGTATTTTTGTTATTCGTTAACCAATTTCGCAAAATGTGTGATCAAAATTTGAGTAGAAAAATTAAAAATGTCTACTGTCTTTCTTTGACGTATTTCATAAATGCTTCTAAATGTTTTGATGACCACAGAATATTGGGTAGGCATTCTGCATGCTATAAACAAGAAACAAAATATTCTCACATCATTTTTTTCAGTATTCGAGGCATTTTACGTTATACATTTCATGTTTATTTTATTTATTCGCGACATCTCTCCCATAGTTTTTGTGCGGTGTCTTCACCGAGTTAGGCTCCAAATGACGACGAAGTAAATTTTGCCTGTGATTGCAAAAAGATCTTCTGTCTAGTTTCGAAGAAAGGTTATGTCATTGTTTTGAGATGGATTTCTAATAAAATGAAATATTTCTGCTTGATTATCCTAGCTCCACATTGAGAATTGATTTACATTTCTCGGAAATCGAGCTTATATTGAAAAAAAAAAACAACTCAAAACACTTCTAATATGTTCACTACTCTGTTACTGTTAGTCCTATATTCATTCTAAAGCAATAGCGATAGCAAACAAAACAAAATATCGCACTATTGCACTCTCAGGTTCCAAACGTCGGTATTCTTCATAAAAGGGCTTAATGACAACTGTGAAACAATACACTGTACTTTTAGAACCAGTTTGGAATCAATTCGACCTTCAAAAATTATTGGGTCGTTTTCGTTTACTTTCTTTTTACATTTAAATTTTTACTGAATGGTTGATATGGATTGGCTCTTTTAAAAATATGAAAATATCAAATGCACTGCCGATGAAACACACACGGTTAACAGCGTTATATTGACATATATCGGCTACTAGATATGCCATGATAGTTATTTCAATAGTATTTAACTCGCACTTTCTAGTAATATTCGAAACCGAAACAGTTTCATTGAAATATAAATATCAGTAATATATTTAATCTAATGTAACGGATACAAAAAAATACTTGTTGATGGTAATTTAAAGAAGAAAAAAAATTGTTTATTAACATTATGAGAAATGTGGCCATATTGCGATACGAAATGAAATGAAAACAAGGCGCAATCAAGTGGATTAAGTGCATATTTTCATCTCAAATTTTTGAAGATTTCCATTGCTTAGCGGGTAATTTAAGAAGTTATCAATCGTTGATTAAACAAGTGAAAATGGGAAAGAGAATTAATTTTTAAACGGAAAAAACGATTACTGATGAATTTGAACCCATTTTTTTTAAGGGAAAATATGATATTTGAATCAATATTTTAAAACATTTCACAGTTTTGTTCAGGTACGTTGAAAGACATGATTCATGTTCAAAGTTATTAAATGAAGGGATGCGATGGAAATAGAAGTTCAGATGAAATAGGGAGCCGTTACCCTATTTACGGATAGAACATAATTCGCTACTTTTACTTACCTTTTTGTTGTCGTCTGATGAATTGAATTCATACTAACGCTCACATCTCTAGAGCACTTCTATAACCACAAACTCCAAAGTGCGGCAACTCTCCCTGAGTGGCATATCATTCCACTTTACCCTTTATGAAATTTAGTGTTCCCATTGCGATAAAAAATACATTTAACAAACCAAAAGAACTCTTCGTTTCAAAGGGTGCATAACAGAAACAGCGAAAGCATCTGAATAATTAGAATATGTATTATCATATTATTTCAAGTCAAAAGTAACAGAACATGGCTTTATAAATGATCACGAACTACGAGAAATTGCAAAAAAATTTCAATATTCAATTTAAAACTCAACTTTCAATATTCACTAATACCCCGTAGAAAATCCTCCCGATTATCTCACCGACTTAGTAGGGTTTCATCGGTACAATCGGCAGACGGATCCATTGATTAATTGACCATGTGTTGCACAGACTCTTATGGGAGTTTAACATTAGCGTTGACCGATGCGACAGCCGGTTTAGTAAACATACCTAATCTTGTACGAATCGGTCAAGATGGTACGACTTAACAGGGGTACTAGTCAGGAGTTTAAAAATACTTTGTATTAAAACAGCCGAATAATATGCCTACAAAACACATTCGAATGTGTTTCGCCACTTAGTCGCAAAACTAATTGGTAGATTTTCAAGAGCCCGATTTCGTTGGCCAACTGGTCGTTTTAAGAACTGTCAAATATTCTAGGGGGTATATTCATTTAATGCTCAGATGTTCTTAATTCAATTCAATCAGAAGTATTTAGTAAACGAAAACAATTGCGGACTAGAGAAATCATTATCATTGGCTCAAATGGCACGCATTTCTATTTCTCTATTTTTTTTTTAATTTGGTTTATCATCATAAATTTTCCTAAATTTAGCTAGAACGGTTAGTAGAATCATTCCAACACTTCTACTCTTTTGTACCTTTTTTCTCTACTATACTAATTTTACTTAAAGTTACTACATCTTCACAAAAGTCACTAAACCTGCACAGAAGTTTGACTAACGTTATAATACGGATACGTATTTCAGAATGTTTTTTACATCCTTCATCAATGTATCGGTTTTATAGTCCAATAGACATTCAATCCAACATTTCAATAGAATGAGAATGTTCGATAGTTCGGCTGTTCAAAACTCGTCAAGAGATGACAAAATTACCGAACGAAATTTACTGTGCACACGTTGTCACTTGTCCGAAAAAGACTGAAAAAAACGGTGATCCTCTGAAAAACTCGCATATATTTCTGTTGTATTTTTAGCAATTTCAATTTTTTTTCCATTGTTGCACGGTAGACGGAGACTGGTAAAGACTGTCTTTTAACCTCGGTACTGGTTCTTAGTGCTGTTTTGGAGCTAAGCTGTCTACAGAAAAGATTCACAGAATTATATAACGCTTCTGTTGAAAAAGATACGGTAATTTTTATTGAAGGGTAGTACAAATTTGGAACAAAAAAGTGTTAAACAACAACAAAAAATCATCATCGTTCAAATTATTGAACAAATTTATGTTTTGAGTGTTTTCACTGTTGTCTGTTCACTAAACCGGCTGAGATTTTTAAAACTCTTTTCGACAGCTCTAAACATTTTTTAGAAAAAAAAAATAAACGAAGCATGCTTCTGTTTATAAAGATGAAAATATAGAGAATATTGGATGCTCTCAAAAGTTCCAAACGAATTTTTAAATATTAGTTCATAGTTGACTGGTGGATCGATTGGAAATATGAATATGATATTATTTTTAAACCTATTTTACCCGCAGGGTAAAACAAGCCTAAAAGGTAGCCAAGATACCCATAAAATATATAAAATTTACCGTCTATCGCATGTAATCTATTTGACGTTATGAATTAATATTATACTATTGCAAAATTATTTATGTTTTTTTTTTACCATATATTATGAAAATGATCATATGTATGACCAAAAGAATGTGAGATTAGTTGAAAGCGTATTAATTTCCCTTCAAAACGGAAGTGGTTTCACTGAACTCGGTAGCAAATCCAAAAAGTTACCGGTACCAAAAATGAACCTAGAAATTATGATTTTTGGGTAACATAAACATCAGAACTAACCGGTCTAGCATTATTCTTATTGGTCTCAAAAATCCAGGTTTGTTCCAATAACCTTTAAATTTTGAGAATATGTCATTTAATGTATTAGAAAAAAGCTAGAAAAAAACGCTTAAAATACAACGGAACAAAAAAAATCGCTCGACCAGGTTTGAGCCGACAATTATACGATAACAATGTATGTCAATTTACACATTACCTTATGATCAAAAAAGAACCGGAATTTTCATTTTAAAATTCCCGCGCTTCTCCAATCGGTAAATTTTTATTCTTTCAACTTTGGCAACACTTTTATATACATTCTGTCAAATTTGACGCATATCGTACGATTAGTTTTTGTTTGGCGTCTATACAAAGAAGTTGAAAAATTTTCGTGTGGCGATTTTTATAATGGATGAAAATATAGAACAACGGCTCGCCTTCGAAGCGCCATTCGGTCGATTGTTGTGCGGTTTCGACGTCATATTCATAGATCCACACCTCATCACCAGTTATGATGCATTCGATGAATGTGGGGTCACTATCTGCGTTGGAAATCATCTCTTTGGCCACATCAACACGACGCTGTTTTTGAATGAAATTCAGCTTTTTTGGCACCAGTCGAGAAGCGACGCGTTTCAAACCCAAAACATCAGTTAAAATGTGTTCGGCTGATCCATAAGAGATGCCCAACAACACAGCAATCTCTCTAATCGGTACAGAACAATTTTGCAACACGATTTGCTTCGCCGATTCAATGTTTTCTTCAGTAACTGATGTTGTTGGGCGGCCAGGGATCTCATCATGATCCAAGCTTGTACGACCACCTTTGAATCGTTTATACCACTCGTATGCCTGTGTTTTTCCTAGACACGATCGACCAAAGGGCTTTTCTAACATTTTCAACGTTTCGGAACACTTAAATCCATTTGCAACACAAAATTTGATGCACGCACGTTGTTCTAAATTTTCATCCATTATAAAAATCGCCACACGAAAAATTTTCAACTTCTTTGTATAGACGCCAAACAAAAACTAATCGTACGATATGCGTCAAAATTTGACAAAATGTGTATAAAAGTGTTGCCAAAGTTGAGAGAATAAAAGTTTACCGATTGGACAAGCGCGGGAATTTTAAAATGAAAATTCCGGTTCTTTTTTGATCATAAGGTATTATAAAAATGATCATATGTGTGACCAAAAGAATGTGAGATTAATTGAAAGCGTATTAATTTCCCTTCAAAATGGAAGTGGTTCCACTGAACTCGATAGCAAATCCAAAAAGTTACCGGTACCAAAAGTGAACCTAGAAAATATGATTTTTGGGTAACATAAACATCAGAATTAACCGGTTTAGCAACATTCTTAGTGGTCTCAAAAATCCAAGACTGCTCCAATAACCTTTAAATTTTTAGAATATGCTATTTAATGTATTAGAAAGCTAGAAAAAAATGAGTTGAAATACAATGAAACAAAACAAAACATCGCTCGACCGGGATTGAGCCGACAATCATTCGATAACAATGCATGTCAATTTACCCATCAATTCACAGAAGCACACCTCTGTTTAGAGGTTAATGGCATTTTAGTTTTTTCCTGAATCTTATAAATGCAGATTTTCGAAACTTCGCGATTTTTTAATACAGATTTCCGAGTTTATGTGTATTTCCTTTAGAATTCCTTGTATTAATAACACTTCAACATCATAGTCCTTTTTATGTGGTATTTCAAAATTGTGGCTTGCGCGGTCATGCGTCGACATCAGAATATTGATGGAAAAAAGATCTTACTGTACATTTGGTTGGGTGAACTTGGTATTATTTATCATGAGCTGCTCCAACCGTGTGAAACAGAGCATTGCGGGAAAAGCAGCCGCAATATAAAGATCGTCACGATAAAGTAGCTTTGCATGACACCAGTTTTGAAAGTCGTTAAAAACTTTTTCGGAAACATTTGGGAAGCTCTACCTTACCCCCCTCATTCAATGGACATTGCTCCCACCGATTACCATTTGTTCCGATCTATGGCGCATGGCTTGTCAGAGCTGCACTTCGAAAAGTACGAAATGACAAAAAATATCGATCGATTAATTCAATCATTTATCAGAAAGAGTCGATGGACAAATTATTCTGAATTATGCAAAAGGGCTCTTAGTTGTAGAAATATGTATTTAATACTTCGCTTTTAAAGATGCCCAACAGTTATTGTGCAAAAAAAGTTCATCAATCCATATCACGCCGAATTGCATTATAATATCAGGTGGACTAATTTGAATGGCTCAATGCTCAGCATGCACAGAAAAAAAGAGATTTACACGAAATGTAAATTAATAGTACTGAATCGAAAATTTGATTGAAAACCATCATCGATGTAAAACTAAATTAGAATGCGTTCATTTTTAATGAATAAGATAATATTTTCGAATTAAGACTTAATTTTCCTTTGAAAGTGTATTGAAAAAGTGTAAGATAAGTGAAGTACTCCAAATATCTGCATAAAAATAGATGTAAATTCACAAAATATTTCTGTCCGTGTGGTGAGATACATTCAGTTTTCAATATTAATATGAAAATCTTGGATTGCACGAAAATAATAGACCTTATTTAACTAAAAGCTGTTGCAAACAACAACAAAAAATCAAAACTCTAACTCTAAGCTTTATTTTTAATTATCAGTTACATTTTACTATTTGAGTATATATCGATCATCTTTTTCTAATAAAATGTTTAAGTTTACTTCAGAATAAAAAAATGTTCACAGAACCTAGAGAAATCTGCTGGCGGTGCTAATATTTGGAGGTTACTTTAAGCAACATACAGTACCCACGATCCTATTTGACTATCATTCTTTTCTTTGCTGTCATCCCACGAGCGAGGAGCGCATGCGCTTGCGAGTATCAGAGAAATGTGAAAAGAAAGAAGTTGACCCGGATCTGGTGCCAGCAACTTCTCCTTCTACTGATGGTGGTTCGATCTTCGATCGAGTGAGTCAACGGAACTTCAAGTGCTGCGCACCTTCGGACCCCTTCTATCTTCCATGGTAGGGTACAGTCTCAGACACTAAAAGCAGCCACGGCAGTTGTGTTGGTAGTATATGTAGTATACCTACAAGTATCAAGATATCAATCCACCACCATCGGCGAAACGTGAGAAGATGGGTAATACCTGTAACGGCGCGACGGCCAGGAATACATGCGGCCGTTGATTTCTCCTCATCAGACTCGCTTTTGAAAATATATAAAACTTCTTTCTTCTTTTGTTACTAGACTTTTTAGCTACTACGACCGTGAGGGCACAGGAGGAAGTTTCAGCTTACAGAAGCTTTTCTCCGAAAAGACTACGCTTGGCGGGGTCTCAGATTGGGTACGATTCGGGGTAGGGCGAAATGATTTTCATTTCTCTCTCTCTATTTCTCTTTGTTTCTTCCATCAGCCAGAAGGAGGTGGAGAATACATGCATAAAAGCTACCCCATACTTCGGCCGTCAGATGAGCATGACAAAGCAGCGTACGATTGTACATGTATGCGTGGTACTCGTCATGGCGAGAAGGTAACGAGTTAAAAAGAAAATGTAATAAACAGCTGAGAAAGAAAGCTGATGGAGAAATTTTCTATTTTCTCTTCTGGCTTTTGCACTCAACAAACAAAAGAAGTTACTTTTATGAACAGAACTTGGAGGAATTCGTAATGCCCCGGGCAACATTTGCGGCTGTAATTTGTGATCAAACAACTTCATGGCTTTCTTTAATGAACTCAATAATTAATAATATGGAAATTCTATGTGGCTCAACCTCATTTTCTTGTGTGATCAGTAATATTTTTCTAACTCATCATAAAATTTAAAACCACCTGTTCCTTGCATCACAGCTGATAAGCATGATTCCTGTATGTAGAACAAGACGATGTGAATGTGAATGAACCCACCTTTGGATCGCCTGTTGTTCTGTACTGTCGTCTAAAATCTAGCATCTAATCTCCTATATCAGCTTGCACACAAAGAAGAATGCCATCGCAAGCGAGTTTTGCTTATCAACCGATCCGGTACTGCTGGCAGCACATGACTACTAAATGGTTCATTCTAACTAACCTCGTCATATTACTAATCAAAAAACACCTTACTGAAAGTAACTCCATAACGTTTATGAAGAAGCATGGTCGAAGTGTGGAAGGGAGCAATATTGAATCGGCATGAAAAATATAGAAACTGATAAGGCGCCTCGACGAGATAAGGCAGAAGTCCCAGGGAGATTCGGTGAATGAACAGTAGAATAAGCAAACAGCACCCATATTTGTTGGTTCTGTAGGTTCTCATAGACAAGCGGATTTATATTGGAAGCATTTTTTTTTCAAGCTCCTTCAAATAGCAGAATAATTAATTTTACCAGTAGAATCAGGAGAATAGAAGTGAATAAAACATTAATTTTACTACGAAGCACTTATTCAAATGATCGTCGTCGAAAAGTTCCTCATGATTCGATATTCGCCATTCTCAACGTTTTGATAGTGATGCCATTGCAAAATTTGAAACAATTTTGTTGATTATTCGCCATGTCGCTAACGACAAGCCCCAATAAGTTACTCTTCTTTTCCAGTGATGATGGCCTTAACTATCGCCACAAACTTCAAATGAAAGATCCGATTCATTGAGTACTTGAAAAAAATGCTGCATGACAGTGTTACAATTTTGTAAACTGTCTTTAGTTGCGAATGTGGTGGTAGCAAAATGTAATCTGAAAGTGAGCAGATTACGTTTTGTACATTTCTTACTAACCGTGCACAGTTTACATATGCAGAGTTTAGTACCATCGGGTGGTTCTGATTCATGGATTCTTTACATCTCCATGGCTGCCCAGCAGCAGTGCAACTTCTAGAATTGAAATGGATTTGGAGGTTCCTGTTCAGATTCATCTCAACTCTACCATTTATCACTTATATTATTAGTGAAAATTAAATTGGCCTTGTCGCTGTTATAAGAATTACAGCACGTTTTGGACATTAGTTTGCCGTATATTTCTTTCAATAGCGAAACGAAGAAAGAATGGCTACGGTATCGTCGCAAACCGGTCATTGTGGTGACTTTTCAAATGACTTGACTATGGGTATCATTGCCCTATATCTCTTCGGCTTTCTCACATATCAATCAATAAAATGTTGAATCAACATAGATTTTATCGAAAAAAAAAACAAAATTAATAATTGAATTTGGAAATTGTATCAATGCCTAAAGATTTTCCATATAATTTATAGAGATGCGTTCGGAATTCAGAATTTGATTCCCAGAGCAACGAATTTCCTGAGAATTGGTAGAAACAACTATTGACATTGGAGATGGGGAAAATTTGATGAATAAGACCTTTCACGTAGTCTTGCAGGGATCAATGCCCAACGCCAAATATAGCACAGTGATGTCAGGGTGGTAAAAATAAAAAAAAACTGATTGTCTAGGTTGTCTTTTGAAAGAGTAAAACTTTTTTCACCGATATCATTAAAATGGGTATAATCGAAACATGACGTGACTATCGACAAAATTAGTTAAATTTTCGAATAAAAATACTGTCAAAAAATTAGAACTGAACTCTACACTCAAAGAAAAAAAAACCTTTTACTTAACATTATTTTAATTTAATATTATATAAGTTTGTCGGGTTCGGGTCGGATACGGATGCCGATTTTTTCATTTAAAACGTGTACTGATCGGGTTTTGGGACTTTTTTCGGGTTCGGGTAAAGATTTTTAATTTTTTACGGGTACGGGTTAATTTCGGACTTGAAAAAAAAGCTTACCAGACCATCTATAATATAAACTGATATGTTGTAGGGCAACGGCGCCCTGTTTCATCTCATTTGTAAGGACGTTGCCTCGAAAACATGATACTGCAACTGAAATCACTATAACGATTTCAAATTTCTGTTTCATTCGCCTTACTCGACATTGAGAATTTATTCACATTTCTTGAAAATTAAACTAATAATCATAAAACAGATAAAAAAAATTTAAATATTTTATTTTTTTTATTTTTCAAAATCAGTGTAGAATGATTTCGACTTTTAAAACTTATTGGGCCGTTTCCGTTTTCTTTCGTTTTACATTAAAAATATTACTGTGAAGGTAATCTGGAATGGCCCTGTTAAAAACATGAAAATATCAAATGAACAGCCGATAAAACACACACACATCTAACAGCGTTATGTTGAAATAAATGGGAACGAAAACAGTGCTACTAGATTTGCTATAATGGTTACTTCATTAGTACTTAACACGCAATCTCTGGTAATATTTGATGGACAGCAAAAAACGCTTGTTGATGATAATGTCAATGTAAAGAAGAAAAAAAAAATTTTTTTCACAACAATTTGAGAAAACTCGGCAACCTTTGCGATACCAAATGTAATGAAAATAAAGCGCGATTAAGTAAATTAAGTGAAAAGTTTTCATCTCATATTTTTGAAAACTTTTATTGCTTGTCGGGAAATTTTAGAAGTTTTGAATCGTTACTAATTACGAACATTACTAATTATGAAGTCATCCAACATTCAATAATGGTGTAATTATGTGAAAAAGTGATCATGTTTTGAGAGAGTTCGATTAGTAAATATTCAGAAACATGACGAACTGCAAAACTTGAGTCGAAAATGTTTCCTAACTTGAAGCGTGAGTTTACTTTAAATGTTTTTGTTTCAAAGGGAAAGTGTGACAGTAGCTTACGTAAACATTTTGAAACATTTCACAGCTTGGTTCAGGTATGTTGTAAGAAAAAAATCATGTTCAAAGTTCTGAGATGAAGGGATGTGATGGAAATAAGAGCTCAGATGAAATAGGGAGCTGTTATCCTACTTGATGTCTTTATGCTCCACTTAGTGCACGTTGATTTTGTGCCATCGAATTGTGAGTATTTTTTATTGCAATAATAAAATTTAAATTATTAAAATTTAGGCTGGGCGCTTTTTTATGGAATGAAGATATCTTTTTCAACGAACTTGATGCTATTCTCCGTTAGTCACTGCTGAGTGGATTTGGATTAATGTGCCGGTGCTCAATCTAGTAAGAATAAAAAGGGAGGTAAAAATTGCAGCTTTCAGTGCAATGGTAGCCACCAGTTTTTCAAAAATTTTAGCATTTATACTTCCATTTGTACACACAGTTGAAAAATGTAAGCCATATATGCAAAAGTTTGCCAACCTTATAACCAAATAACTCCTTTGCAACAGTCGTAAGGAGTGTATCCAAAATAAGCTAACCACAAATTTTTCTTTCAAATTATGATAAAAAACGATATTTTATTCAAACTAAAAAAACCGGATGAAATTTAAGTTATTCCTTCACGAATTTTCGAACTTTTGATCGAACGCTCTTCATCAAGTTCCGGACAAGTGTTGCATCGCATTTTTTTAATCGACCTGTCTGCACCGCTCACATCCTCCCCAACAACGACAGTAAAGTATTTTGGACCTGGAAGGGTTTTTGAGTCCTCCTTTACATAAGTCTCATCGTCCATCAAAACGCATGCATCCGGACACTGCAAAAGACGCGAATATGATTTCCGGGCCCTTGTTGCTGCTCGTTTCTTCTGTTCTACACTTTGTTTCGAAATTTTCTGCTTCTTGTAGCTCTTCAGGTGATTTCGCCTCTTGATGCGCTGGATCATTCCGATACTCGTTCCTGCTTTTTTGGCCAAATCACGTATTGACATTGATTTATTTTTCATGATTAGAGATACAACTTTTTTGGCCAGTTTCGGGTTGGAAGATTCGGGTTTTCTGCCTCTTCCTGGTAGTTCATCCAAAGAATAGTGCTTCCCAAACTTATTAATGATGGTTTCAACACTGACATGATGAATTCCAAACCGCTTCGCCAATTTTCGCATAGTAATACCCATCTCACTTAGCCAAGTGTCCAGAACCTTAATTTTCACTTCCTTTTTAATACGCGACATTTTGAAAACGCAGAATTTCAATCGCACAAACAAATAAACAAACGAAAGCTAACAGCCAAACGCACAGCATGCTGTGATCTGAGCATAAAAAATCATCACAAATACATGCGTACAACACAAATGTATGTGGATAGCTTATTTTCGATACACTCCTTATCTACAGTTGGCACACTTTTTTCCAGAAGATTTAACGTACCAGGTTGTTCTTAAATGTTGTTTAACATGATTCGTCATTTATCAAGACGCAGTTGTACAGCTTTTGAGCCCTGGTTTTGGCATGAGACTTTTGTTCCGGAGTTTGAGTCATTCCTGCGCTTGATTCAATGAATCATTCCAATGGTGGTCCTGATAGTTTTGGCAACATCGCTAGTAGAAGCTGAGATATTTCGTTGAAAATAAACCACAGTTATTTGTGACCCATTCGGATAGTGAGGACCGGGCTTCCTGTGGCTTCTTTCTTCTTTTTTATTCCGTAAGGGAGCAGTCGTAATCAAACTCTTTTCGCAATCTGATTCTAGAAAACATCCGTTGCACTGCAGCAAGTGCGCAGAATTTTCTTTTCATTCTCAAACTCAATTTTCAACATATTGAACAATACGTTCAAACCAGAAATAAGTTATCTAAGTCATTATTTCTGACATGTAAACAGAGAAAATTACGCTTAAACGCTTAAAACATATACATTAGGTTATGAGTAGCTACGCTTACAATGTATATAACTTCTTTTTGATACAATCCTTACTCCTACCACCAGGAGAGCACTCTCCATTTCGGACAAGTTCCTCATTCTCAGCCATCTTCAACAAGCAAAAGTATTCTTGCACCCGCGTGACCCACTTTTGAACTCGCGTTGCTTCTTTTTGGTAAAGTTGAGCCACACAAACAGACACAGACATAAAATGATTCCGGAGGGCGGCCATTCGTCATACGACCTACTTTCGCAGAGACGCTGCTGATGGTTGTCTGATGTTTTCACGCAAGTAACTCGTTCTCGGTTAGAAAGCTAGCAGGGCCCCTCGCTCTTACAGGTGATTTTAGCTGGTAGGTAGTACCACCATCTCAAAAATAAAACACCTTTTTTTCGAATGTCACACAAAACTCTAACCGTGACGGTATGCCGAGCATAGTGTTTGGCTTTTCTACTCAGCACGAATACTAGAGACACTTTCATTGTCATCGAATACACGTCACTCGAAACCAGCGAGCGTCTCGTATGTAAATTTTTACTTTCATCGAGGAGCAGCCCGTCTCCATCGCCAGCGCACGGCTTGTGTGTGTCATCGCTATCCGCAAGCATAATAATGACATCCCTTCTACTGCCACCGAACCAACCTGTTACGGATCCGTTCGCTGATCGTAGCGCGGCCCAGAGCGAGGGGTGGCGATAGATGGGAACGTTCAACATGTAAGAGTTCACTATTTTATTTTCCAACGGATTAACATATTATATTGACTATTGCGACAGCAAGATGCGATTTCAGTGAAGGTATTTTGAGAAGTGAGTCACCGGATGCGGGTTCGAGTCGTGGGTAGAACTAGTGTTTCGTTTTTGAGCGAAAGCCCCCTTTATACTGTCATTGAGATTAGTAACAAAAAAAAGCCTTGGTAATTAGCCCTGTTCTTAACAGTCTTTTTTTCACTTGATGTTGAAATCGAAACTTTAACAATTTTGTTGAGTAATACAATTCAGTTGATAGACTAATCTTTTAAAATGCATGCGCCAAATGTGACTATTTTCATTACTGTTTGAAGTTTCTAGCTGTAAAAATACAATGAATGAATTGCTTGAAGCCAGAATACTGTATTGATAGGGAATAGATTCGGCTGGGTTCATGTACGTGTCAAGCCGAATGTGCAAATGTTTCAAATAACTTGAACTTATCATACCACCTGAGTATCAACCAGGTGATGTTTCAGGTAGAGTACATCTGATTTCACTCTCACTCGTTATAGTCATAAGAGCTTCTGGTTCCGGCTTCCGATGAGAATGCAGCTTACTGGCGTATACTCAATGACCTGTACTACCTGCGTCACCCGGACGAAGGTTCACCGAATGCACATGACACAAATAGGGGTTCCTTTCTGAAAGACCTGTTACTCGCAACGCACTTGGGAAGGTGTACAATCGATTGTCCATTAATGGAAGGGATTGCTTGTCTTTGATGGCCGTCTCGCTGGTAAATTCCTACGGGGCTAGGACAAGTGCCGAAACCATTGCCCGACGGTGCGGTGCGGCGTGCCAGTGGGACAGCTTATGTGAAGCGAAAACTTTCACCGAAAGTATTGGAATATTATTGAAGTTTGTTTTGCTTTTACGAGCTCCGGCGGAACGGTTTTGATTTTACATATGTGTAGGATTGTGCTGTGTTTGTGTGTAAACACTAGCGGCGAAACTGTCTCGGGTACCCAGATGTGACATACGACGCACTCACATCCGCCGCTTCAGTAACCGGTACTCACTCGTTGTCTTTATTATGCTAGGTAGGTCGCTTTGTATGCTTACTTCGAGAATCTTTCTTGCTCCACGAGTGTTTTCTCTCAATCTGGTTCCACGGAGAAAGTTTTCCAGAAAGTCATTACGAGCGTCATTTCGTGTTTTTCGGAAAATAATTTTGTTTATAACAGATCAGCAATTCTCAACAACTCCAGTTCCTAAGTGTGATCGAAAAAATGTAGTAAAGACCTGTAAAAAAATAAATCCATGTTTTTACTACAGGAAAAATTGATTCACTGTCATATGTATGGGGTTAAATACAATTTATTTTAGTTTGAGAGCCAAATTTTTCAATCATATTACAATACATTGCGTTTACAATTTACAACAAAAATTTATGCATTTGTGGTGCTCACAACTATTTGCTAATTGTACACTTTATTGTTTTTCGAAAAAGGATGCATGGGAAAATTTAATTCAATTCGCTACTGCTTGATTAATCTTCAAAAAAATAAACATCAGATTATTTATTTTTTTAAATTTCCATCCAACGACTGCGAAGAAAACTGCTATTGCGTTTTGCAACAATGACCGCTTTTCTAAGATTGTAAATTGCCTCTTAAGAAGAATACAGAAAACATCTTTTTCAAATAATGGAATGGAAAGTGAAATAAATTCAGTTTACTTCTTCAGAACAACATACCTGATAATACGTCATACTGCTGCTAATTATCAATTTTCTAATGATAATAGTATTTCCAAGATATAGATATACTCAAATACTTAAGCACGAAACAAGATCCGCATTGTTTTGAAGTACATGGATTAATGTGAAAGCCGTTTGCGTAATGGATAGTATGATACTTTTAAGTTATACTTTTGGATAAAATTGAACGACACTCGTAATTTTTATTGTCACTCACGTTCGACCAAATGGTTCGAATTAATTGTTTTTTTTTCTCTCAACTAGTTGTTATAGGTCATAAATAAGGTATAGAACTCGCTCCAAATTTTGAACAAAATCCCAAGATCTGGGAGCCGAGTTTCTAAGACTATTCGATGCAACTCGACTGATTGAGAAAATTTTAATTCTGTGTGTGGTCGAGATCGCCGAAGCTGGTGTGTCGTTTTTGATCTAATAAACCTCAAATAAAAAGTTTCTCCATCACCCAGATTCGCCATTGATTAGTTTTGAAAACCGATGCTTACTTTTTGAGCAATGTCAATTTTAATGTCTAAATATTTCTTCACAATATCTTTCAAAGTTGATCAAAGATCATAAATTAATATTATAGATTCGATTATTTGTTAATTTTTTATATGCGCCGTTATTCCATAACAAGATAACATAAATAAGTTTCGATGCAAATGTATGCAATTGTTTCTGAGTACTTGAATCATGGAATATAGTGCTTCGGTTTTGGGAACATAATTATTCGACTTTGGCGTGGTATGATCTAGGTACATATATATTAGAAATAGGGTAGCGTCTTCGAATTTTACGTCATAACAATTTAACAAACAATAAAATGTCGTACTGTTCTCAGTATTCAGTGAAGCATGTATGCACTGGAACTTCAATTTACGCAAATGGTTGGGTGCGTGTTAAAAAATTTTCGTGTTGTTTCAAGTTTTTCGCGAGATTTTTGTTATTTTTGTATCAAAGACAATCTAACTTTGTTCATACGCACCAGTATTTGGACCATTTGTGAATATTCTTTTATTACTTTTGGAATCCGTATGAGAAGTTTCAAAATCCAAGAATTATGTCTGGAATACTGTCCTTAGAGTCTACTCTGCTCCACAGCAACAGCTTATGTACACACTAAGAAAAATTTACATCTTTGTAGATGCACTTAAACGGAGCGTCGCGATTCACTTACATTCACATTTCAAACCATGTTAAAATAAGTCATATCATTAACTTGACAGTTGATTTAGTCAGCTAAATCAACTGTGAAGCTAATTATATGACTTATCTTACATCTTACAGCTTACATAGAGACAGACGCAAAATTTATTTTTACATATCAATAGGTGCAATATTGTGTCATCAACAAAGAAATTAAGGCATGCTGAATTTACGTCAAGCGTAAATTTCATTTTTTCTAAGAGTGTATTTATTTAGTTAATTTTATCTGCTATACGGACGTTCTCCGTCGTTCAAGAGCTCAATTGGAAACAAGTATTAAGATCTATACATGATTGTTGGTCTATGTGCTGCTTATGTATAGGGGAGGATGTTCGGCTACCGACACCCTTTTATTTTCGGCTTATAACTTTTGTCTAAGTGCACATTATGTGGACATTCGTATAGCAATGGATAGCTAAAACCCTTGGCTAACAACTTATTACGGGATTAAATTGTTTCCAGCGATTGATTTTTTTACCTATTTAGTAAAGTAAAATTTTTTGATCATTTCAAAATAGGTGTTCGATTACCGGCACTTCAGGAAAATCTTCAAGAAATGGACAAAATTAAGTAAAAACAGCCATGATTGCAAAAAAAGGTGTTTATTCATTTCGGAGGCGTTTTTGACAAAAGGTGTTATTTGGAGTAGCCATATCTGACAGTAAAGATTTTTTTTACTTATATGACGGATGTATGGGAGCTGTCAAGTTGTCCACATGTTACATATCAACAGAGATACCAGGCAATGCTATTACTGCACTCGAAAAGGATCTGCAGTTTAACTAAGAAATCTGCTAATTTTCAGACCGGTTACATACGGTAACCGAACTCTGTAGACATTTTGAGAGCGGTAAAAAAAATTTGGTTGCGAATATTTTGATAGCAATTGCTATTGAATCGGGAAATAGATTAAATTTAATTTATAAATATTCAATGCGTTCACCCTTTCGATTTATGGTATTATAAAAAAAAGGTTAGAAAAAACTTTTGTGTTGATATTCACACCATTAAAAATTATTTTGATCGCAGCAAAAAGTATACGCATTTGTTTAGAGATACTTTTAACATTACGGATGGTATGAATTTGGTATGATTTTGGCAGCTATTCAGATTTACTGTATGAATTATAATATATTTGAACAATTTCTGTAATAAAAAATTTGCGTATCTTACGAGTGCGGTCAAAAATTTGCATGATTTGTGTAAAATAAAATTCATGTAACGAAACAACGGTTATTTCTAACAATTAATCTAGTAATTACCGTAAATTTTTGTCAAAAAAAATTGCGGGACAATGGAATTAAAGCTTAGTGGAATTAAAGCTTTTCTCGAAACTCTTATTATGTTCATTGCATTGCAGTTATAATACTGCTTGTTATTTACAGTGCAAAATAAATCCAAATAATTTCATTTCGGTCAAAATTCGAATCGGTTCGTAGATTTAGTTGAATTTAACTACTCAATAGAAAAAAACTACACAGAAAGAAATTAAAATTGCAAACCCTTATCGATGCAAAACTAAACTAGATTGAATTGATTTTTCAATTAACAGAATTGTATCTTTATATTAACGCTTAGTTTTGCTGGAACTGGAACGTACAGAATTGTATAGTAACTAAATGGTTAATTTTCTTCTTCAAATATTTGCCTGAAAATAGAGGTGAGTTCACAAAATATTTATCTATGTATGAAAACGTCCAATTTTAACCAAAAGTAAAATTCATTCGCGATAATATGTACAGGTCTAGTGTGCAAAAACGCCTGAAAATTCAAGCGCAAAATTTGAACTTTTGTTGCGATTTTTTCAAAACACGACTAAAGATCAAGAGCTAAAAATAGTTAGCAATTTAAAACCCGTCTATATTTTGAACAGATATGCACCGTCATTTTCGGATAATCAACTATGCAACATTTTAAGCGTTTTCTGCCCTGGAAAATCTCAGCTCCAATAGAAGGGTTTCAGTTGTTGGCCACTGGTAATAATTCAATTCATAGCTAATGAAATAGCAGCACTGTCTAAAACAAAAGCTTCAGTGTCCGAAAAGTTATCGAATTAATATTGACGAATAAAATATCATTTTTACCTATTATTTCCAAACAATCAAAAACGAATATACAACCAAACAAAACCCTTACAGCTTTTACAAATAGATATCCATCGCTGTAATCTTCGAAACTATTCTTTTCTTAGGATATGCTAGAACTAATTATGGGTACAACGAGCCTTTTGCCAACATGTGCTGAATATTCAACCACTGTTCCAATTCATTCGACTTTGATCTATCACGAAACGTTGTCAAGAAATTGTTCCTAGGGTTACTATCTAATTAGTTTTAGTTAATTTAGAAATACCATGTTTAAGTGAAATGTATCATTTGGATGATTGTAATCAGTTGATGCAAAAGAAGAGGAGGTTTTATGCCTGTTGGAGAGCAAATTTGACAGAAACTAACTCCACCGGGCTTTTACCTACTCCAAACAAATAAAAAAATGGCATTTCGCTTGATGCAAAACCTAATTGAGTTTCCACCCTAACCGATGCCAAATTGTTTGAAGCCAGTTTCGAACCTAGTTTTAACATCATTGAACTGAAAATCGAGTCAGTTTTGAACCTGATTCTTATATCGTGTATGCGCTCACCCACGTTGCTAAGTGCGAACCCGACTCAGTTTCTTAAAAACTGATGTTTTGATGAAACTACCCTGAACTTCGCATTCGAAAACGACATAAAACTTCAGCATCTGTTGCACGTTCTCTTATTTGATTGATACCAGATATCTAGAAAAGTATCGAACATTTCATATAAATATTATCTCTTAATTCGTTATGAGAACGACCACTAATTGCTAGAACATCGCCAACTAAGATTGAGTTCCTTCCGCGAAACTCCAGCCATTCAATTGCACAGGTTCAAGTTCATGACTTGCTGTGTGCCTCCAGTGAAGCAAAATGCACCAGCATGGGTAATATTGAATCCGCCGCTTACTGCGTGGCAGTGAAAAACATTTTTCCTACAATCAACCGCTCAAGCCGAGGTGCATTTATGTAGGCACCTACCTACTGTCGACACCGACATGACTTGGTTTCGGTTCGGCTTACTCTTACTAATCACTTATGGGTACGAGCATAGGAAAATGCTGTTCCAGCGCTCTTGGCACAGACCTTCTCCGATGTTGTTTTTCTTTTCGATTCTATGCTCGCCAAGCCAAGCGACGTTTCTTGTTGCACAGAAGGAATTCCGACACGGCATGGCATGGCAAAGCATGGAAACGACGAACGGCCTTTGCGCCGTTTCACCGTGGGATGCTCGAGAAGTTACCAACTTGCACGGCTTCACCACTGAGCCGAGTTTTCGCTTTGGGGGTTGCTCGATTTCGGTGGAACAACGGAGATCGACAAGGGGTGGTTTGGATCGCTTTGGAATGCCTGATGGCAAACAACAACCAACCAGAAAGACTTTCACCAAGAGTTCGATGATCATCGTGAATTATTACCGCAGCCTTTCGGAACAAAATATGCTCGTTGCTTGTGGAAAGGTGCACATGTGTTAGTGAGTGTAGTAAAAATATGTAGCTATGTGCCGACTCGTACTGGGTTTTGCTAGCAGCATGCTCTTTTGTGGGGATATTCCAAGATTATATTTTTCCACTTAGCCACCTTACAAAAGGTAGCTGGCATAACAACAGCAAGCGCAGCCGGTTTAATGGGTTCGAGAGTTCCTTCAATCTTCAAGCTTCAGATAAGAAACACAGTGAAAGAGTGCATCACTGGACGGATTCGATGACTTCTGTTGCCAATGCAGAACACGCTGGATAAGGAACACGTTCGTATGATAGGAGGGGAAAGGCGGCTGTTAATCAATCATTTTCACTTTCGCCTGGCGTGTTGCTTCTTTGGTTCACTGAAGCCTTGGTTGATTTCTTCCACCGAGGAGATTAGACACTACAAGCTTCCGAAATGTAGTTGTGGTGGAGAACAGTAAAAGAGTTTAGGGTGAATGCAACAAAGGCTTGCGGTGCCTCTTAAGTCGAGCTAATGATTTAAAGTCTAATTTTTTTTAATTAAAACGATGGGCGTTTAAGTTTTTCTTGGATATCTTTTACAACCTGTGATTCAGATGCAAGGTGCTAATATATAAAATAATGGGTTTTGATTAGGTTCTTTTTACATTTTTGCACTCTAGTAACTCGGTAGTTAAATTCGATGAACAGTAACTTATTGACTATGAACTCTCAAAAAAACAACTAAGCAACGGAACATCAGTCAATGCTTTTCAACTGAGACTGACACAGAAATGTTCTTTCCATTTGATAATACGCATAATAATTACGTTTTCTTTGGATAATCAAGTAACATTCGTCTTCCAACAGTTTCAACAATGCTAATCGTTGATAGTTTATTTTTTTCTGAATGATATTAACCAATATTATTTTTCAATCGCCAATACCAATCAAAGAAATAAAAATATTTACGTCCAAAACCAAGCCATCAAATTCTGCATTTCAAAAATCCAAAGCAACCAAAAGTTTGAACGAAAAATGATGATTTGACTTAAGGTTCTACTTACAATTTTAGCAAACCAGTCATTGTAGAAAAACGAAAAAGCCATTTTCTTCACTATGGCTAGATAAGAAAAACATAATTTTATTTAGAAAATTCAACTGGATAAACTTTTTTGAATTTCAGTTCAACAACGGCAGAGAAAACTATTTCTGCGTTTTGTAATGTGCACAGTGGTTCAAAAGCCCATTTTCCGCTCTTATATGATAACTCATTTAAAAAGTGGTTTTCGAGGTACAATATATTCAGCAAAGTTGCTTAGAATGATAGGCACCATATTTCGGAAATTTTTGTTAATGTGATCAATCTCCGTAAAATAGATCATATTTTGTGACAATTACCATGGTAACGAATATACACTGAAATCTGATCTGACATACAATGAACCTTATCATTGCAAAATATTTGAAAAGAACATATCTCGCCTGCAGACGATCGCAGGCGAGTAATTCAACCACAGTATAAGAACTCTTTTGAAGTAGTTTTATATGTAAGTGGTTTCTTCTGCAGATTTCTGCGTCTGTTGATGATGGACAAGTTAGAATTACAGGAGAAATTGCTCTGTCTCATAAAACTGAAATAATAGCAGTATAGTATATTTGAGAAAGTTGTGTAGTTTTCAATGATGAAAAACTTTGTATAACATGAAAAACTCATAGAAATTAAAAATATATGAGTGTTCTTACAAAAACTGATTTTAGGACACCCTTTTCAGAAAATATATTATATCATAAATAGTAATAGTAAATTAAACACATTTGTATAAAATGATTTTCTGCACAACTTTGTCGAAGTTACTCAGCCCCTATGTTGACCCTGAGCTAAACTAATATTTTATCTCACTTTTAGGAGGATTGATCACATAAATAAAATTTTCCAATATATGGCGCTTATCATTCTGAGCAACTTTGCTGAATATATATACCTCGAAAACCACGTTTTTAACGAATTATCAATAAAGAGTGTAAAATTGGACTTTTGAACCACTGTACTCCTGAAATTACAAACTGCCCCTTAAGCGGCAGTGGCCGGTGAATTGAATACAGCATGAGTGTCTTTCAGATGGCGTTGGTAAATATCTATGTTTGCCACATCCTTCGGTCCGTGTGGGTCCGCGGGAAACATCCCCAGGCTGCGAAGGCCGGCGGGTGACCCGCATGCTGGTTACCGACTGGAGCGGTCTTCCGTGAGCTGTGATGGTGATGTTACAGAAGAGAATGAAAGAGAAGTAAACATTGTGCAAAACGGGGTGTGGGAACATAATGTCTAAAAATGACAGAGATCTATTTAGTTGCCAAATCGAAAAAAATACAATAAAGAATCATAAGTTTTCTCGAACAGAATAGTTTAAAGTACCAATTTCTTTATGCAAAAATATATAAGATGCGAGCACGTTCTCCAACGGAAATGGAGGAGTTGAATTGAATGCTTATTAGAAAAGTTTCGTTATTTTTAATACTAACAAGACCAGGCTTATATCAGCACTTGTAACGAAAACAGCATTTGGTTATAAACTTGTTACAGCTTGATCCGGATCTTAAAAGTAAGTTGGTGTATGTTCGAGCCTGGAAGGATTCTTAGTGTCAGTAGAATCGTAGTACTAGTCATCCAATGATTCTGTGTCTACGGCATTCCCAAACGGAATTTAATACCAAGACTTTGCTTTGCAGTCAATGTACAATGCAACTCTGGACAACAGTACGAAAGCATTTCTCATTTAAAAATCGAACAACGAGATCCGATAGAAACACATTTTTGTTAATGTAATTTCATGTACATGCAATGTAATTTTTATCACTGCAGCGCTCCTAGTTGTCGAATCTGGAATGTTTCAAAAGCGACAGTGACGGAATGGAATCAGAATCTATATTTGAATATTCAAAACTAGAGTAATTTTTACTCAAAATAAGAAAACAATATTTTGTTCAAAATTTGAGTAAGTTCAACTCAAAATTTGAGTTCCTTGCTATCAAAATGAAGAAACTTTTCTTCGTTATTTTCATATACAAAGTTATTCTTCTTTCTTTTGAATGCGCAAAATAGTGATTCAAAACCGTTTCCTTTTGAACGGTTTTTGACTCCATTATTTATTTTGATATCCTTATGTAGGGCTTTTCACTAAGCATAATTGAAACCACAAAACATCGATGATTGACGTTGATTCATGTTTTCAAAATCGGATCTAGAAACGGCAATGGAAAACAACGTATTCTTGCATTCTTTATTTCGATAAGAATATTCCGAGAATGAAAACGCTCTGAACTGCAAGAAGTATTTTTTCCACTCAAATGTTTAAAAACTCAACGCTTACTCTAATGCATGAATAAATGCGAGAGAACTCATGGCAATGAATTTACTTTACTCAAATCCATACTCAAATTTTGACATATTGTTCCAGTTTATGAATTTGTGTAATCGCAACTCAAACCATGAGTTATGTTCAAAGAGCTTGTAGGATTATGATATCGCCCCAAGGAATGCATAGACAGTCAAAGCATTGGCTCTTTTCGGGTCAGTAAAAAAATTATACAGGACACTGAAACAGAATCTAGTGGCTATAAGACGTACCCAGAAGTTGTACAATGATGTTTTCACGAAATACGAAGGTTGCACCCGTATGGACGACGAAACGTAGATGAATATAAATTATAGCATAAAGTAAATGAAGTAAGTAAACCACTGTACGGAGACACTGACAGTGCGTCTAGTGAGAAGTAAGAGGTTATGTGGATGTGTGAAATACGCATGTAACTTTATATATAAATTCTAGGAGCATTTCGACACCCATTTGGCTTTTTGGTGTCATTGATTGCTCCATTACATTACTACATAAATCAAATACAAACAATATTTTTGTTGTGGTTTTTCTGAATTTGATTGGTTAAAATTTGGTACAACTAATCGAGTGTTGTTTTAACTAAACTGTCATTTTTTAATTTATTGTGCTGGCAGTTTAACATTGACATTCAGCAAAGACACGCACCACAAACGAGTAATAAAACGTTAAACTTGAGCAATGACATACACCCTAAGCGGGTGTCCCGTGTGGCGAAACACGAGATTCAGTGTCGGGAGAAACTCTTTCGTCGGGGAGCTCTCCTTTGGCGTAGTCTAGATCCTTCGACAGGGATTAGACGAGTAGATTGCGACGTATCTCCGGTGTGGATCTTCGGGGCGCCAGTGAACCGGAAGTCATCCTCCAACCGGAATCACTGAACCGACCCAGGCATCTTGCCGGGTTTCGATGTCTAATTGTAAAGAAATCGAACAACCCGTGACACCAAAAGCGCCTCTAGTGTGAAATGTGTGCGTAAATGTTCACAAAATGAGTATATAACGTTTCCTGCGTATTAGAAAAAAAGTACACCCACTTCTCACTAGCAGCGCTGTTTGTGTCTCCGTACATTAATTCATTTACGATTACTGCCCGGAAAAGTCAGCGAGCACAAAACAACTAAAATATTAGTTTTTTTTCTGAATTTGGTTGCTTAAAATTTGGTACAACTAATCGATTGTTGTTTTAACTAAACTGTCATTTTTTATTTATCGTGCTGGCAGTTTAGCAATGACACCCAGCAATGACACGTACCACAAGCGAGTAATGAAACGTTACAGTTGAGCAATGACTTACACCCTAAGGGAAAAATGAAACGTTTCAATAAAGTGTCACTCGTACAACTGATCAATGACACAATCCTAGCAAAGTTACCTCTATGCATAAAAGCAAGTAACACTTCACTTTAAGCATTAAACGTTTTTAATAACATTGGCATAAACTGTCCGGAAATACCTTACTCGCAAATGAAACTAAAACATACTGTAGGAATATCTATCTAATACATGGAAAACTTGTTTTACAATGAACTCTTCTTCTACATACTTTCACTTACATGAAATAGCTACTACGTAATCGACATTGAAAATTTACAATATGAAACGTTTCTGGTGTAATGTCTGCCAAGTGACAGCATTCGAATGCAGTAATTTTGTTTACCTGAATGGTTCTGACAAAATCAACAGATATGTTAGTTAAATCAACAACATTTTAGTTGAAACAACCAGGGCGTGAAACAACAATTGAAATATTGTAATCTGCGGGTCCTCCGTGTGTTACATTCGGGTCTCTAGGTTTATTTACTTTATTATAGGCAGCTTTTAGAACAAAAGTTTTTTAAAGCCATTGGCCAAAGTGATGTCCCTAGCAAGTTCAAAATAGTTTTTGCCAATTAACTCGCAAGAAAGTCTATGATTTAGCAAGGCATGCACAACTGTAAACGTAAAACTATACAGTTCTCAAATTGCAGTTGTAGTGCCCGAAAAAGCTTATTCATCCGTACATTGAAGCTCACAATGTGACTGTAAAGTTCAAAATTATCATTCTATCTTGAACTGAAGGTAATCTCGAATAGTGGAACATCGAAATCATAATAACAACAAAATGATACAAATCAGAAAGTTGTGCACTCGAATTCAGAACTCGAATAATCTTCAAGCTTTGCTTGCAGTATTTTCCAAAATACAGCAATCATGCCTCGGAGGGCTGAACAGCACAGCCACTAGAGATGGCGAGATGTATGTACAAACTGTCTGACGTAATAGATCCGTTCGATTGCTAGCAAGAGGTCCAAATTTACGAACAACAAACTACTGCGCAGTAGCAGGTATAACATATAAAGTAGCATGGGCCCCCAAATAATAAAAATAACAAAAACCATCCCTTCTACCACTGCGACGAAAATAAATACCATCGTCTGTTTTTTTTTAGCCGGCACGCTTTAGTCTTCATAGTAGTAGTCAAAAAATTACTAAAAAGTTTCACCACAACTTTGTATGCTCACTTCTAACTCTCTTAGAAGCCAAGAAAAAAATGTTTGCGGATCATGGACTCCACCAAATCCACCATAGTTCGACTACAACCCTGAAGGCCAAAGACTGCTTAACTGACTTTTAGTAAACGACGATGACTCTAATTTCTTTTTTCCCTCCAGCTGATGGAAGGCAGTAGCATAGTAAATGTGTGTTAGCGCATCGGGGGTTGGGAGGGACGAGTTGCAGGAGGTTGAGTAGCTTAGTGTCAATAAACTCGGTTCAATTCACCTTGCATGGTTTGTTGTCGAGAAGAAACGAGGAGGGGTGGTTGGACGGGTTCCGTCGGTGATGTTCACAAGACGAGGTTCCTGTGCTAGGGTGGGTTGCAGGGTAGGTTTCCGCGCAGCAGATACTACTACTACTACCCTACCACCACCACTGGTTTAGGTGGGACCCAGCCACAAGATCATAGCGCTGCTCTTGGTTTTGGTGTGGCTGTCATCGTCACCGTTGAGAGGGAAAGTTTTCCCTTCAGCGGACGACCAACAGCGCTGAAGACACTCTCGTTGAGGTTGAACTTTTGCAGCCGTTTGGCCGAATCTGAAGAAAATAAACGACGTGAATACGTGTTTTGCCTCTTCGCTTACTTTGGCTGGCTCGGTTTGTTTGCAGCGCAATCGCGTAGATCATATGTAGGTCAGCTGTCAAAAACAGGCATCAGCGAATGGGAAAGGTGCGGTAGGGGTACGAAACGTTTGAGAAACTTGTGGATTTTTTCGGTGTTCATGCTTTTTTCGGTTTGTAGAATGAACGGTACTTTAGATTCAAGGGTTTGCTTCGATTGTTTCCAAGCAATAGCAACTGATCGGCTGATAAATTGAGCTGGCACAGTTTTGGAACACGTTTCGGGCAAACAGGTTAGATCGACTATTTTAGTTTTCTTCAACTTCAATGTGACGTAGAAATGTTTCACTACATGTTCAAAGCTTCTGGCTGAAAGGCTTCTTAGATATCTCATGACGATATTAGATACCGCTTTCCAGACACGCCTAATCGAAAACTTTAATTGCCCCCCATCTCCAAAGGCAACTCGATATCTCACTGTCAATATGTTCATTTATTGTTCGACTTATGGATTTCTTGATGCCTTGTCCTTGAGTGGATGCTTGCGAAGGCATTAAGCATTCCTAACAAAATATCAGCTAGCGAATATTTGGCTCTTCTACTCGAAAGTTTCATGATCTGCTTTAACCTCAGGTCGCAATTTTCTGATGAACGTTCTCAATACTTTAACATGCTGATTATAGTTCAAATCAACTGTAACCTTGTAATCTAATGTAGCATTCACATAACCAACATAAACTTATTAAACCGATACACTGAAGAAGGATGCAAATAGCATTCCGAAATACGTATCTGTATTATAACGTTTGATACACTTTCGGAAAAATAGTGACTGTGAAAATAGTGACTTTGTGAGAGTGTAATGACGTAATATAGTGGAATTCAACGGTACAACAACTGTACTATTAGTGAGAACATTCTACTAACAGCTCAAACAGAAATTTAGTGACATAACCAGTTGTCAATTAGATACTGGCGAAATACGCGAATTGCTAAATCCTTTGAAAATTTGTTTTTGGCATTTCTATGTACAGTTGCTTTGTGCGAGCCGAGTTGTGGTGAAAATTTTGGAAAACTAAGTAAAAGTCTAGTTACTAGCATAAAGTAAACGCTTACGAGTTACTGGTTGTTGCCAGCATGAACATTTCTGATCGTTCGGAATTTCAAACTGCCAGCGATGCTGGTGAACAATTTCAAGATGGCGACGAATTCAATCTTATCTCAATCAAAACCATTCGTTCGCGAAAAGTGTGTCAATTTAAAAACTAGGAATAAAGCTTGAACTGCTTAAAAACATGTATTTTTATTGTTTTTACGAATTTCATCTACAACAAATCACCAGCAATAGTGTAAACATTGGCAAGTGTTGGCAGACACACCACCACGGCACCAGCATGCTGGCAACCAGCAAATAGTATAAACGCCACATGAACGGTACTATCGTGGAAGATCAAGATGCCGGTGGAATGAAACCGCACTTTTCGAAAATATGTCTTGTTTTACTCAACCTCTGAGGGAAAGGGATTTTTCGTGCCTGCATGATAGTATGATTGTCAAAGATTTGTCATTATTGTTTTTACGAATTGCGTCATATGTAAAGATCAGAGTTGTCAATACGCGACGAGTTGGGAGTTGTCAATACGTGCTTATTTGCCTATTCCCATAATTTCTTCTTCCGAACATTATCCGGAACATCATTGAATTTAGAAGTTGACAAAAGTTGGCCTTACAAAAAATGATTGATATCATGAAAATTTTCCTGGGGAATGAATTATTATTCATGATATCAACCATTTTTCATGAAATCATGAAATAATGGCATGATCGACCTGTTTCATAATTTCATGAAATTTAATCATGACACCGGCAATGGATTTTTTTGAATGTAGTTTCCTGTACAACACCGGCTGACACCTTCGACATTTTAGCGATATCTCGAATTGATATGTTTTGACGGTTCTTGAACTGATTATGCATCACTTTCCTGGTATTTTTACTGTCCATTGGACCACTTTTACGATCATTCTCTTCCCTTCTTTTGAGCAGCGGCTGGGGTCCACTAGGGGATTGATAGTGCATATTATCTTTCTCCGGACAGGACCAGCCTAGATGCCGTGTGGAGTTCGGTGGAAAAAACTTAACCAACAATAGATCCACTGCGTTGCTGCTTCCATGTCGTAAAAGGTGACAATTGCAGAAGTTTCTGTTTTCCTTCAGTTATCAGATTTTTTCAACGATTCACATCAGCTTACTAAATTATCGCTTCATTCAACAAAGAGTATTTCCTTCAAAAATATTTTCTCGTCTTTTCATGACAATATGATCTCTTATCTATTTCCATTTAGCTTTTGCGTATGTTTGTTTGTTTTTTTTCTTCTTCCAAGTTAATACTTGTCTTTGAAGATTATCAAGTGAATGATAAAAATCAACTACCGCGAAAATCCGTTAATATCATACTTTTAATAATATAGATCGGTATTTTAAATAAATAGTAGGCAAATGCTTGTTTGTTCAATTACCTATAACTGTTTGATCACCTAACTCTGATAGATTTGAAGTAAATAAATAAATAATTCTCTCTCGGTGGTCGGCTGCCAAGATCAATAAATATAACCAATTAATCATTTCTTGCGATAAATAATATAGTGAAAATAGTAAACAATCAAGATGCGCGTGAAGTTTGCTGATCTTAGTTTTTTGGGATTTAAAATGATTTGATATAATTTATCAAATAATTAATACACGTACATTATCTGTTGAATAGAGCTTTCGGATGATTTCAGTATATCACTATAATAAATCGACTGTTTTGTCTAAATCACATTCATTCGTTTATATTGTAGCAGGCAATTTAAAAATTTTAGTTCCTTGACTCATACGATTAAAAAGTTACAGAAGATGTTCGGTGTTTCATTTTTATAGATTACGCTCTTGTATGCATATTTAACATCTCACCCAACAACATAATATGAAAAACCTGTTTTAATCCACCTAGGGGTGTAATGATGCCTTTCTCATATCAATCATACTATCATATATAATACTGTGGTATTCTTCAAAATAATTTTCTTCGATTCTTAAAACAATAACCGGAATCGGTTTGTTTGACCGTCTGCTGATAAAAATTATCAATTGGAGAAGATTTGAGGGCGATTTAGAAAACTTTTTACGGTTTTTCGCCCTTTTCAGTGATGGTATAAAATTTTTAACACACTTTACCCTATATTTCCGGATCCGGAAGTCGGATACGGATGACAAAATCGGTCGCGCCATCTATGAGAAAAGTTAGAACACATATTTTCATTTCTTTGCACATTTTACCCCATAACTCTGGAACCGAAAGTCGGATCCAAATAATATTCAGGAAAGTTAGTGCAAAAAAACGTTACATACATACACACACATGTACGTTATTTGAAATCGTTTATCAAAGTTGAAAGCAATTTTGAGACAAAAAATACAGAACAGAATTCTCAAGTACCAGTATCCAGAAGAACAGAAGGCTGCTTAGATTTATCAATGAGTGAGGAATGCTCAAGCACATGCGTGATAGCCTGAAAAGTTTATTACATACCAACCGTGTAAAGTCTGAACATGCTCGGCACTGCTGGGTTGCTTTCTGAGTTACATTTCATCACATTCAGAGTAGTTGGTGAAACAATTTTCCCGGATAGCAGAAAGTTACAAGTTCGAGTCCCACCTCCTACCAAACTTAATTGCAATGTTTCATTTCAAGTATTTTTCCAGTTTTGTGTTGAATAGTGCTGATAAAAAACCTAAGCTAAATTTATGAAGGCATTATGCGCCATTACAAAACGTGTATAGTAAATTAGTGAAAAATACCATGTGGAAAAATATATTGAATAAGAACTGATGGAACGTATAGCTATTTATGATTAAATTTTCAGTAGCGTGAGATAACCACACATAACTCAAAAATAAGTTTCATCGAATTTTTGGAATCAACGATAACTACTCCCCACACTTGTTCGCTTTTTTCGATGTAGTCAGATACATATCAGTTCCGCTGTTCAACTGGACGAGCCAAAAAGGACACCCATGGTCGTATTTCAACAATTTCATCTTGTAAGTTAGACGAAAGGAAGACCAGCGTTTTTGTTAATCGCCATCAAGCGGTACAATTAGTCGCCAGTAACATCAGCCCGATACAGTCGTACTGGAGGTAAAATTTTAGGCACTTCTGCGATCATGGCGCTACTAAAAATTTGCAAGTTGCTGAAGACTGTATGTTACTCAGCATAATTCAACTGGTTCTTCTCATCAGAGGATTGCTTTGATTGTTTCAAATCAAAATATTTTTTATTTATTTATTACAATGAACTAACAATAGATTATAAGAGGAAACAGGATTTGAATATGAACTATGAAGCAAGGATGCGCAGGTAAAGTTCGAAAAAGTGAGACCTGTCAAAGGTCTTGTAAGTAAGCAAAAGACAACTCTTAACAAAACTTTTACCATCTTCCAGAAGAGTCGAACATTGGCATCTCAACAATGCAGATCGCCCGAGTCTTTGGTGTGTCAGAAAGTAAAGGTAAAAGTCGTTTACTATTTACTATCCGGAACGACCAAAGTAAAGTTATGAGAAGATAAGAAAGAAGATAGTCATAAGCCTTCTGCTTATTATCGTGACCCTTATCATTTCTTACTTTTTCGCACTTCATCTTCACATCCTGCTCATTCTTGAGTACTATGGCTCTGAAGTATTCATATTCTTTCTTCTTTTCTAATTTCTAGTCAGTATGATATCGTTAAAAATTCGAAAAAATGAGCTTAAGATTAGTTCATTTCGAAAATACCGATGAATGAGACTAACACGTTTCTTACCTAAAGCTGGATTCAATGTACAACTGAGAGCCAAATTTTTCACAATTCTTTGTAAATTTTTCCAGGAATATCTAAATAGACAATAAACATTTTCTCAAAACACAATTCATCCGACTTAGTTTTAGTAGTAATGATGTTTTTCCTCTGTTTGTGTTTGCTTAAACTAAAACGATTTCGATATTTGGTTTGGTGTGAAACCCTTTTCGTATAGCTTGAACTTAACAAATCAACAAATTTCAGTTTCCGAAGAAGTTAAACGCAAAATACAAGTTTTTTAGTTGGCACAAAATCTCTTCATCCTTTTAAACACTAACAATAACATACCAACATCAACGAGAGCGTTTTGGCACATTTGTAGCAATTTGTAATAATAAACACTCGTATTATGTGTTGCATTTCAACACCTTATTTGTTACTTAGGGCTATGAATCTCCAGCACCTAAAAAATATGTTCATTATATTTACGACAAAACTCAATACCTTTTTCCTTTCAAGATTACGGTAATGCTAAATGCCACCATTTATTACTGACTATTTCTATCTTTATTTCCTTCTTCCACAGGGGAAGCCGACAAAGTGAAAACCCTAATCCGACTGCGAGCAGAACTGTCACCACTATTCACTGGCAAGCGAAATGCATCCAAATATGCGTGGGCGTAAGTAAATTCCTCATTGTACTCCGTATCTTTCACTAACAAACACTCTCGGGCTCTAATATCTCCATCGACGCTACGTGTGGGGGTAGCATGACCTATTCTGAGAAACATCAGACAGCAAATGACTGACCCACTTTCGCAAAACTAGATTCTGGATTTCTTCATCAGAATTTGCGCTAGGCCTTGATCGCCACCGGGAGGAAAAAGTGGAACAATTTCCGATTGAGCCCGGAGCCAGAAGGTCTCTTTTTCCCATATTCCACATTCAAGCCTATTACTTCGTAAAACTAAAGCTTTTTACCGGCTTGATTCTGCCTAGCCAAGGTTGCTGTAGGGCTGAATGGCTCATTGGATATGTAACGGAAGATGGACGGACGGGCTTCGGGAAGATGCAGCGAAATAGCCGGTATATATACAATCAGTACAATTCCGAAACTTCCCAATATATATATTTTTTTCTTTTGAGAAATCATCATTGTTTTCCTCTTCTACTTGAGAATGCTAAGTCGAAAAGGGAACAGAAGATCGAAAGATTCACTTAAATCAGTTGAAAATGTAACGCGCCAAGGGTGATGCTGACCGCCAGTATATTAAATTAGCAAGGGTTAGAGATAGAAAAGAGAACCAGACAGATCCGTTAAACCATTAAAATAATTGTAGAAATTTTAAACTCATTTTAATCGAGCTAAAAACAGACGCCTTTTGCGAGAGCAAACGAGGAACGAAAGAAGGGAAAGATTTGATGAGAGCCAAATACGATTGTAAGTAGATCACGAAAAAGGGGGTTTTGTTGAAACACTGTTAGATTTAATGGTGTGAAATTTATCCGCTCGGTACTGTTCGGAAGTTTGAGGAAGCTTGCAATTGGCAACCACTAAACGAGAACCATTGGAAATAGGTGTTAATTTAGCATACAACATCGGTTGGTGTTTGTTCTTCTACATTCACTTACATCATGCGAGTATATAATACGTTAATAATAAACAGTAATTGGACGTAAGAAAATACCCTAACAACTATTCAGTCTCAACCTATCCTCCGGAAAGTGTTTGAATAACTGACTCTGATTCCAATTCTTCAACCGTTATTTCAACGTGTTGTAATTTTTTTTTTTTTTGACGAAGATACTTCCAAACCGGAGAATAACTTAAGTCGGCAGAACGCGACGAACCCGTGCATCACCCGTTGTATGACAGCAGTGCGTGCGGGCGGCAATGCAAACGCACCTGTTTTTGTCGAACCCGGGAAATTCACTTTCAGCAAACATCGACTGCGAAACTTTTGCTGCTCCGTCTGTGTGACTGGCGATTGAAAGTGAAATTCGCTCATTTATGGCAGCTCCGAAGACAAACAAAAACAAATTTCGCAGACCGCTTTGTGTCCTCTTCGTCAGGTTTCACGTTTTTTCAAAGTACACTTTTCCACATCGTCGAATGGATACGAATGCAAATTTTCACGGCATCTTTAGCCATTCGTCCCATCCACATTATCGAGTGAGTTTGGAGAGAAATGTTTACTTTACACTTTTGCTCCTTCCCAGTTACCACTTGGATGCAGCTTTCTTTTTTTTTCTTGTGTCTTTATGCAACACGAAGAAGGTGTTAATGAGTTGTGTTCTTTAATCTTAAGCGGTATGCAGTTTTAGCCTCTACTGAACAAATGAACAAAACATGATACTCACATATTTACCTCGCATGTTTGGTATGAATTCATCCCACATATGTGAATCTTCGCCAAGATTTATTTAATGATTCGAGAACCTCGCATCAATCCAGAATAGTTCGGGATTAATGAAATAGAAAAAAAACACATCCTTCCACTCTTTTGTATGCATGAGATGCAAACAGTTCTCCATAGTACGTTATGTTTTGGAATTCTTTTGCACATAGAAGAATAGCATACCTATTTTAATTTACCAGAAAATATAAATTAATAATTATCTCACGAGCATTTGTTTAATGTTTGTGTGGTTAAACGAGATATTATTCGAAACTGTGCTGCGATTGACCATACAACGACGACTTTCAAATAAGTTTTATGCTGTGAAATGTACTTAAAAGCACAATGGGCAGACTGGAGAATGCAAGTGTGTATAACAATTAATACAACAGAAGTATTAGGTAACACCAAAACAAGAGCACAGCGGAACGATTTGGTATATACAAAGTGGTAAAATTAGGTTATGATCTGAATATTCACAGAAGCTACATCTTCCAACTGTGGAATGGTACAAGAAGTTAAGAGAATAATTGCCAACATAAAAAGTAGAAACACAACGTGAAAGTGTTCGTAAAAGTAGTGGAACACTTTGTCAGTAATGGTTCATAATTACAGCGATTGAAACACTTTGATCACTTTGCTATTCAATCAACATTTGACTAGAAAAAGTTTATGTTAAATTTGAATTAATAAGACAGGATAATTGTATTAGATTAGACGTAGCTGAAGGGACGCAGTTTTCGAACATTTAAACAACCGACATGATTTTATAATAGATTTTGCTTTACTTCAACAGCCATTACGTTGCACACAAAACCGTATTCGTCGCATTCGTTACATTGTGTATTTTGTTACATTTGTCGCCTTGTTCCTAGTTGGAGAACGGCAGAAGGACATAGTTTTTGAGCTGCACGATTTACGTGTGTGTGTAGAAGTTTTTTTTACAACTTACAGTCAAAAGATAGCTGGAGAACGAAAATACCCAACCTTCATAAGCCAACGCGCTGACGATCACCTGGGGACAGAAACCAACATCTGCGATAGTTTGGGCTGGAATCCCCGGTGATGGCCGGGCTCCGTTAGTTTTTGTCACTGAAAGTGTGAAGGTCAACCAAAATACATATCCGGAATCTGTACTATAGGAATGTATACTCATCGAACCGTGGGCACGTCGTCAGTCTGGTTACAGGGATTGTATTCTTCAATAGGAATCGGGGCCCGCTCACAAAGCAACGAAAACCCAAGTCTGAACTGCGAGATATTTCAGGAGTGGCCGGTGAGTTTACCGGATTTCAACCCTGTGGCTATATGGAATATGTTGGAAACATTAGTCTGCAAACATAAATTATTTAATTATGAAGCAGGAAAAGCCCATTGGAGATGGTGGCAGACTAGCATAAAATACTTACGGAGCTTGTACACACTTAAATTTTATTGCTGAATCTCGGCAAAGAAAAATGCCGAAATTGGCACAGCCGAGTGCTCGGTAATTGTCTCGGCAAAATGTATAATTACTAAGAATCTTGGCAATCCAAAATTAACAAATAACTGTCAATTATTGCCGAACTTTTGAGCCAAAATTTTGCTGTCAGCTCGGCAAAAGTTATCAGGATGGAATCATGAATTGCCGAGTCATCAGTAATCGAAAAATGGAAAGATTTTTTTTTATTTTTCATTTAAAAGATATTTTATTCAGGCCTATTTGCGTACAAGCTTTACGTGGCCGATTTAGCTGAGTTTTTAGATTTTTTTTTTGTATTGGATCTCGTTGTCACCCTTTTTCTAGGGGGAGAGGAGCTTCCATTTTCCTCCTGCGAGGATTGAGGGGCAGTTTGTTCGTGGTTCGTCTCGTCATCCATTGCCGTGGTTTCGTTGAAGGGGATGCTTTACTGTTGTTGGTGACTGGCACAGGTGTACTGGGGTTGCTTGGGGTTGGTGTGAAGGAAGCACCGTTGTCCTTTGGTATAGTTGTCTCCTTGTCCGGTTTATCACATGGCTTACCGTAGTGTACAGCTTATTGGCAATATTGACATGTGGCCATCTGATTGTCATAGGTAACAAGTGATTTGCACGGAATTCTTGTATCCTGACCGAATGTCACATAAGAAGGTATAGGCCTCCTCAAGCGCATGCGTAACAAACGTACGCCATTTAGAATATCGGGGAAAAAATTCTTCCACTTTTCTTTTTCGATAGAGAGAATCTCTCCGTATTGTGACATAGTTTTGCGAATATGAGGATCGATGACGCTGGAGGGAAGATCGTGCACACGCACTTCTATAGCACTATCTTCCATATATACTGGAATGTTGTACTTGATATTTTCATACTCCATATAGTGCACATTATTATTGTCTTTAGCGAATTGAATTGCATTCAACTCTTTATAGAACTGGATATAAACAACATTATTGGTCTTATTGCATTGAAGTAAATGCACACGTTTAATTTCAAGATGCATTAGCTCATTAAGCAAACCTTCAAATTCTCGTATCGAAGGTCGAATTTTGCACTGTCTAAAGTCAACAATAATTGTATTCTTTCGTACCGGCGCACAGTGGTTCGAATCAATAAAAACGTGACAATAAATCAATAGCTGCCAAACCGTTCTTTTAATGCATATAGTTGCTTTGAAGAAAATATTTACAAATATATACCGCGTAATTTGATCATATCATTAATTGTTCATGGCCTACTTTGACAAAAAATGTAACCATAACTTTTTTATCTGAAGAGATAGAAAATTTTTTTCTTCTACAAAGTTTTAGAACTATTAAAAATAATTTACTTTGTCAAATGTACCAAAAGTCTAGGTCGCACCGTTTCGGATATACAAAGCGTTTTTATGGCAACCCCCTTAAAATCAGTTTTTTATTCATAAATTGTTTCGAGTTATTTTGTTATGCATACTTTGTTTGGAATAATTGTAGAATTTATAAAATCGCATATTTTTGTTGAAGATAGTGCATAGGTTTGTTTTTTCCTGGCAAAGTTATGCTACATTTTACCTTTTTTAACCTAGGATAAAACCTTGCACCGAAGCGAAATATGCAACTTTATGCAGCTGATTTTTACAAAATTTGTAGGAAAAGATGTGCCTAATATCATAAAAAAATCTAAGTGGAACTCGGTGGAACTTTTTTTTTAGGTCTTTTCAAGGTTAGTTTTAATTACTGAATTATGGCAACCCCCTTAAAACTAGTTTTCTAGTCATAACTTGTTTCGTGTTATTTTTTTATGCATACTTCGTTTGGAATAATTGTAGAAAATATAGAATTTCATAATTTTGTAGAAGCTAATGCATAAGTTTATTCTTTTCTGGAAAATTTATGCCTAATTTTACCTTTTTTTTACCTAGGAAACCTTGTGCCGAAGCGAAATATGCAACTTAATGCAGCAAACTTTAATAATACTTATAGGAGAACATGTACCTTATCCAATTTATTTTCCAATGAGTATATCTTGGGTACTCTTCGTGTGACTCATTTTCACTATGGTCATGCTGAAACCATGAATGATTAAGAAACAGAGGGCGTCACGTGTCTGCTATTTCTGTAACTCACTTTTGCAGTGGGCGTCGCCCGATCAACATCTCGTCTCAAAAATCGTGTTGCTTCGCGATAACTCAATTTATTTACACGTTTAAACATGAAATCTCTTCGTAAAGGTTTGTACTTTAACAATACTTTATCATATTTTGTCTAGAAAACATTTTTCCATTTTTTAAATATGTGTTGAAGTTTTGATAATTTTTCGGATTTTCAATAATTAAAACTAAATTTGAAAAGGCCTAAAATTGCATCTAGTTCCACTTAGATTTATTCTAATATTGTCAATTGTAGAAAATAACAAAATAAAAATCGCAACAATTTGCTTAAGTTGCGCGTGCAAGCATGAACTTGTTTATGCGTGTTTACGCGCGTCCAGACTGGTAGTCGGAAATAGGATGGAAATATCTTTCATATATTTGCATACGTGCATAGCATGTATAGTAATAATCCATGGGGTATTTCACACAAAGCCTTTTTTCAACAGCCTGTAAAATATAACAAAGATACAAAAATTCGTCCAAGGCATGAATGTACGGTTTTTTCTTAGGTTTCAAATAAGCGATTCCATAAAACAACCTTTATAGTTTATTGATTGAAAAAAGTTAAAAATTAATAAACAAATAAAATAAATCCAAACTTGGGCACGAAGAAAAACAGCCGTGAAAAAACGTTGACAGATGTTTTTTGTAGACTCCTAGTAGCGTCTGACCCACTGATTTCGAATATTTATTACTAACCTATCAAAACTAGAAAGAAATTGTCACTGGAAGCAATTGATATGCTCGAATTTACAACAGAACAAGAAATTAGCGATACGGAAAACTCGGATGATAGCGTGACTGATACTGATTGATTGACTAAGTGACATATTGTAATGATTTATTAGGTAACATTAACTACCTAGTTGATTGATTAGGTTGTGAAAAGTATTGGGAAAAGTTACTCATTTGAATGCTAACTTTGTAGTAGATACTTACACGGAACGACCGAAATCAGCATTTTCGCGAAAAATTTAGTTGATTTGCTGATTTTAGTTAGTTATTTTTTGAGACAACTAAAAAAATCTTACTTTTGCTAATTTAGATTTTTTATTCTCATTCCCTTAATAATAATAAAATATTTGTTGAAATGACTATTTTTTTTAGTTGAATTCACAAATTAAACGTACTGTCATTTCTTAGCTAAGGCACATTTCATTTCCATTCAACTAATTTTTTAGTTGAATTAAAGAAATAAAATGTTGTTTTCAACCAATATGAATGGTTGAATTGGCTTCTGCAATCTGCAGCTATGTGGCGCCCTGTCACCGAAGCGGTAACACCGTAATGACTACTAGCCACTAGATGGCACAGTACTGCCGAAAAAATTTCTGACGCGGTTGTCTTTTCTATATTGGCAGGTATAAATACGATGTTGTATTGGAGAAAAAGACATAAACGAAACATAAACATCTTTTTGAATTTTTTTCTTCTAAATCACTGTTTTCTTCATTTTCACTGAAAACTTTGAGCACTCGGAAAACAAAAACCGAATACAAGTAGTACACCGGAAGGCGTAGCCCGGAATGAGAAGATACAAAAAAACATCATTTGACGTGTACAATTAGAGTGCAACATTCGAAACTCACTTCACTGTTTCGCGTAAAAACATTATTACCCATAATCGCTTCAACTGCGCACAATACTGAATAAATACACTTTCCACTAACAGTTTACGTCATTTTTACATATCGGTTTAGAAATTTATTTAGGGATATATCGTAACACATGCGAAAAACATCTAAACAATTTGCGAGCAGTTTCAACAAGACTGTCCATTTTAGCTTTTGAATGGATTGTTTTGCTTTGACACTGCTGTCCTTCAGTAATGACGGTGATAGATAAATAGAATCAAAGTTTCTGATTTTAATAACGAAATTAGTTGTCAATGAGAATTTCGTGTTGGATTGAAATATTACTGGTTTGTGTCCAGAATATTCGCCAACTAAACACATTCTCTAAAAATAAGAGTTTTTTTCAGCACAGTAAATTCTAAATTTTAACTAATTTTATAGTTATTTTGGAAATTTTGTTGTTAAAATCAACTAATTCAAAAACAGTAATACGAATTAGGCGCAGAGCTAATTTCGGGCGTTCCGTGTAGGTAATAGAGATAAATTCTACGTAGGTAAATCAAAAAAACTGTTTTTATAATAAAGCGAATATCTCAAAAAATATTTTTTTTACATTATTCATATCTTCAGCAAAAATACTTGAAATGTTTTTTTCTTTGAAATGAGATAGAAAAAAAAATTTCGTCAAAAACAAAATTATTTTTTTTCGAAATCGGTGCTACCTCCTTAACAAAAATTAAGGTGCTACTTTCAAAAGAAGCGTTATATAATTTTGTAAAACTTCTTCGAAGTCACGTTAGCTCTTAAAAATCAGTGAAAGTCTGTACAGACTTGTGACCGTCTTTTTCCAGTTTTGGACCACTGTGCCCCCTATGTTTCTTAATCATTCATGGTTTCAGCATGACCATAGTGAAAATGAGTCACACGAAGAGTACTCAAGATATACTCATTGGAAAATAAATTGGATAAGGTACATTTGCTGCATTAAGTTGCTTTCGGCACAAGGTTTCCTAGGTAAAAAAAGGTAAAATTAGGCATAAATTTTCCAGAAAAGAATAAACTTATGCATTAGCTTCTACAAAATTATGAAATTCTATATTTTCAACAATTATTCCAAACGAAGTATGTATAAAAAAATAACACGAAACAAGTTATGACTAGAAAACTAGTTTTAAGGGGGTTGCCATAATTCAGTAATTAAAACTAACCTTGAAAAGACCTAAAAAAAAGTTCCACCGAGTTCCACTTAGATTTTTTTTATGATATTAGGCACATCTTTTCCTACAAATTTTGTAAAAATCAGCTGCATAAAGTTGCATATTTCGCTTCGGTGCAAGGTTTTATCCTAGGTAAAAAAAAGGTAAAATGTTGCATAACTTTGCCAGGAAAGAACAAACCTATGCACTATCTTCAACAAAAATATGCGATTTTATAAATTCTACAATTATTCCAAACAAAGTATGCATAACAAAATAACTCGAAACAATTTATGAATAAAAAACTGATTTTAAGGGGGTTGCCATAAAAACGCTTTGTATATCCGAAACGGTGCGACCTAGACTTTTGGTATATTTGACAAAGTAAATTATTTTTAATAGTTCTAAAACTTTGTAGAAGAAAAAAAAATTCTATCTCTTCAGATAAAAAAGTTATGGTTACATTTTTTGTCAAAGTAGGCCATGAACAATTAATGATATGATCAAATTACGCGGTATATATTTGTAAATATTTTCTTCAAAGCAACTATATACATTAAAAGAACGGTTTGGCAGCTATTGATTTATGTCCACGTTTTTATTGATTCGATCCACTGTGCGGCGGTAGCTTTTGTTCGTTTGGTTCACTCATTTCGAGATCGTTCTATTGTTTACTACACAATACTGTGCTTGGTTTCTTCTGTCCCGAACGTAAGCGGTTTTGGTTTATCGACTGACTTGGATGATATGTGAAACCGAACTGAAAGATTTTTTTTGTTATTGTATGAAATTAATATCACAAAAGCTAATGTTGTTAAAAGAGGTGTTTCATAGATGTTCATTTCAATTCAGTACACAAAATAAGCGTAAAATGAACATCACGGCAAAACACAATTGTTTCTAGCGCCTCTACCTGGAAATAAGCGGATGTTTATAAATATATATTAAAAGTAGATAGTTTTTGATTTCACTTATTATTTCATAAAATCTTTTTCCTTCATACAATTTACTTATGATCAAAAAAGAACCGGAATTTTCATTTTAAAATTCCCGCGCTTGTCCAATCGGTAAATTTTTATTTTCTCAACGTTGGCAACGCACGGGAAGGCATGAGATAGGAACTTGTTAGGACTTAGTTATCTCACCATTTGACGACCCTATTACTAAATATTCATGGCCTACTTTGACAAAAAATATAATCATAATTTTTATTCCTGAAGAGATAGAAGAATGGTTTCTTCGACCAAGTTCTAGAACTATTCAAATAATTTACTATGTCGAAAATACCAAAAGTCTAGGTCGCATTGTTTAGAATATACAGAGCATTTTTCATAACCAACCCCCTTAAATCCAGTTTTTTAATCATAACTTGTTCCGAGTTATTTTTTTATGAAAATTTTGTTCGAAATAATTTTAGAATATATAAAATCCCATACACTGAGGTCTCTTTTTACGCGGGGGAAACGTACCGTGCAAAAAAACGCGTAACTTCGGAAATCCGCGTAAAAAACTGCAAAACTGAAGAAAATATTTTTTTTTATGCCAAATGTCTTAGAAATGCATAAAACGTCAAGATCTAGTGAAATCCCAAAAAAAAATTTTGTTTGAAAAATTCGACTTCGAGACAGAGAATTTTAGACCGCTTAACTTCGGAAATCTTGTAGAAAAAATCGCAAAATTGAAAAAAAAATTTATGCCAAATGTCTTAGTAGTAGTACACCAGATCTCGACGTTTCTAAGACAAAATATGAAACCGCGTAACTTGGGAAATCCGCGTAAAAAAACCGCGTAACTTTGGAAACGCACGTGAAAAAGCCGCTTTAAAAAAAACCGCATTAAAAAAACCGCTTAAAAAAAGACTCCAGTGTATTTTTGTTGAAGGTAGTGTATAGGTTTATTCTTTCCTGACCTAATAATTAAAATCTAACACCGAAGCGAAATACTCTACTTGATGTGCCCTACTTTTATAACACTTATAGGAAAAGATTTTTCTAATACTGGAACGAAGTGGAACTCGATGGAACGTTTTTTAAGCCTTTTCACAGTTAGGTTTAATTATTGAATTATGACAACCTGCTTAAAACCAGTTCTTTAATCATAACTTGTTTCGAGGTATTTTTATGCATATTTTGTTTGGAATAGTTGTAGAAAAAAAATCGAATCTAATAGACAACATTTTTTTCAAGACTCAAGACTTGTTGAGAGACATACACTATCATTTTTAGAAAAGCTACTCTTCGGATTATTAAAATTTGCATACTAAAATATTCTAAACTGTAAATTTAGAAACAAACAGACAATTGTGGCGTATTTATAGTTCATATAATATTCCAGAAATCTGTTTTGTTTAATTTTATCCATCTCTGAAAAATGACAAAAAACTTACCTTATGATAAAAAAAACCGGAATTTTATTAAAAAAACGCAAAATTTCAGTTTTTAATAAATCTCTTTATTATCGCCTTCAAAGTAATCTCCTCCTGCATGCCAACGCTTGATCCAATTTTCCATACAAATTTTATAGGCCGCCAAAGGTATGGCCTTTAGTTCACGCAGCGAATTCTCTTTTATGGTCTCTATGGTCTCAAAACACGTTCCCCGCAATGGCAATTTGAGTCTGGGGAAGAGGAAAAAGTCACACGGGGCCATATCTGGAGAGTACGGTGCTTGGTTGATGATATTGGTTGAGTTTTTGGCCAAAAACTATGACACAACCAACGCTGTGTTTTTTAATGAAATACAGCTTTTTTGGCACCAGCCGAGAAGCGACGCGTTTCAATCCCAAAACATCAGTTAAAATGTGTTCGGCTGATCCATAAGAGATGCTCAACAACACAGCAATCTCTCTAATCGGCACAGAACAATTTTGCAACACGATTTGCTTCGCCGATTCAATGTTTTCTTCAGTAACAGATTTTGTTGGGCGGCCAGGGATCTCATCATGATCCAAGCTTGTACGACCACCTTTGAAGCGTTTATACCACTCGAATGCCTGTTTTTTCCTAGACACGATTCACCAAAGGCCTTTTCTAACATTTTCAACGTTTCGGAACACTTAAATCCATTTGCAACACAAAATTTGATGCACGAAAATTTTTCAACTTCTTTGTATAGACGCCAAACAAAAACTAATCGTACGATATGCATCAAAATTTGACAGAATGTGTATAAAAGTGTTGCCAACGTTGAGAGAATAAAAGTTTACCGATTGGACAAGCGCGGGAATTTTGAAATAAAATTCCGATTCTTTTTTTATCATAAGGTATGCTGCAGGCATGTTTTTTATTGCAGATTATTATTCTGGTTTGCTAAAGCGAATTTCGTGCTCCATTCTTTATAGAGACCTTTTGAACTATATTTGAAATAATTTTTATAAAGTACCAGATTTTGGTCTACGTGGTTTATGAACGGTCCCTTTAGAAAATTCGAAATGAACATTTTTGCCATCCTAATGAGTAAATGTATTCAGGAAGGTCTAATTTGAGGTATATTTCTAGAATAGCTTCCGATGTTCTTCATATACTTAAATTACAGGCAATTTTTAATGCACCTATTATTTATTGAAAAGACAATCTTCTTGCTGCTTAGGATATATAGAAAAATTCTTTTTGTGTTTGCGGTTTATTGTTTCGCAAATGATTCAAGTCAATACAATAGGTTATATAAAGGAAAATATTATAGAATTGACCATGATTTTCGTACCTATCTAAAAGACAAACGAATTGAGGGTCTAGTCTCAAGATCGCAGTTCCATTTCTCCACACATGCAAGATTTCAAACTAATCTCACATTTCAACACATATAACACAATTACTAAACAAAGTTTTCATATAATTTCTACCGACCACGTAAGCATTTTCTGTCTTTTTTCAATTTTACAGAGTCGTCGAACGAGAACTCAGTGTGCCTTTACCGATTTCAAAAATCATTAAAAAATGGAACAACCTGCTTCAGGAATACAAGGTAAGCCAAAATGTTTGACTTTTTTTTGACAATACTTCAACAAACTAAATTCCTACTAAATAAACTAAATAAACTAAATAAACCTACAGGTCATCTAGCGCCTCACAATCAGCCGATAATTTCAACCGCATCGGCGGCGGCTCACTCCTGTTCAGTAATTGGCCAGCAATTTTTCAATTTTTCCACCTACCGTTCCATCGAAAACGCAAGAAATGTATTGGCATCGAAAAAATTCTTCCTATTCACTTCAATGGAAAGTGAAACTCTTCTAAATTGCAATTCAGTTGCAATTCCGGATTCCATTCGATGGCGGCTCTATATTTTCCACATCATCGTCTGCTTATTATTATTTGGTCTTCGAGCGATGAAAGCTTCTCATTATTAAATCTCATTTGCTGATAAATTTTCCAATAAAGATCCACACGAGCCGCCGCTGTTGATGAACTCACCGATGAAGCCGCGAGTTATGCGGAATCGGGTGAGGCTTAGGTAGAGGAAACAAAAAAGCACAACGCTATCGTCATAATGAAGCTGCGGCTCTCAGGAAAGAAATTAAATTTTTAATTTAAGAAGACAAGCCAACAACAGTAGCGCACTATATCACACACTTCATACTGTACCGAAACGAAATGTCAGTTGAGTTGACTTGCTGGCGTTGCGAAGATTTAGTGTCAGCGATAACTGTGGTGCGAAATAAGGAAAAATATGAAACATCTTGGGCTCACAGTAATGCAAATGATTCACCAACAATGACGATTGTTCTCTTGGAGGAACGGTTTGATTAAAAATTCCTATCTTTCAAACTATTCCAATGGGACAGTAACCTACAGGATAATTTTTGATTCGCTGAGAAAAACAACTTTTAAGGGCTTCCGCTATGTTTATTCGGTTTCTTGCTGAATTGATATTCGCCAATATTTGACGAACAAAACGTAACGGGAAAGGGTAATTATAGAAAATGTTGGCATATTCACACAACTAATGTTTATTTAAAACAAATGCATTTATGGAGTTTAATGAGAATCTTTTGTTTTGCGATAATTAAATTTTGCAGTTTCAGTACCCATGTACCAGTTTAGTCCAAGTACTAATAATGTCCAAGTACTAATAATTGAATCATCTCCAACATCAAGACAATCATAAAATGTTCATTCAACTTTTAAAATAGAACAAAATAGTGTTAATGAAAAGCAATCTAGCTATTTCAACAGACCTCGTAGCCGACTCGTAAATGTACAGAAGTATTACATGACCTGTGCTAAAGACTGTCCCAGAGTTCGCTGTAAATAAATAAGTGTTAGATATTCAAATTTTATTCGATATACTGATAATATTAGACTACAACAACAGAATATTATTCTCAACATTTGCTACTTAGCCATTGTAGACTAGCTGGCGCACCTTTTTTTTTTTTTTTTTTTATTCAATATTATAATATAATTTTAAGGCACACTGCTTAAGCTCTAAGATGCCAAGGGTATTTACTAATCTTAATTACGACTAACTTAAAACTAGAATAGTATCATTATGTAATGTAGCGGTAGCGGATTCTCGAGGAGCTATCGGGCGCACCTTCTTGCGAACGTTCCTCATTAAATTCCGTACAGACTTCTTGGCGACAAGTTTTGACACTTTTTCCAATCTTTTTCGAACTGTTGAATGGTTTCGGCTGCCGAGGCAGGTTTCCTTAGATGTACCTTCGTTAATGCCCAAAATTTCTCAATTGGTCGAAGTTGTGGGCAATTTGGTGGATTCATGTCTTTTGGGACGAAAGTGACATTTTTGGTAGTATACCATTCTACCGTTGATTTCGAGTAGTGGCAAGAAGCAAGATCTAGCCAGAAGACAACAGGATCCTTGTGGCTTCGAATCATGGGTGGAAGTCGTTTTTGTAAACATTCCTTGATGTATATTTCGCTGTTCACTGAAGCAGTGGTGATGGAGGGTTTCGAAATTTTACCGCAGCTACAAATTGCTTGCCAGACCTTAGCTTTCTTACCAAATTTTTCGACTTCAATCGATGTCTCGGACTGGTTTAACACTTGCCCTTCTCGGACCGTATAATATTGTGGTCCCGGCAAGGATTTGTAATCGAGTTTCACGTAGGTTTCGTCGTCCATGATTATGCAGTTCAAATTTTCAGCAAGAATCGTATTGTACAGCTTTCGAACCCTCGGCTATTCGCGGTACAGTTCCTTGCCGCAGGATTCAGTTACCGTATTCTGTTCATGGGTTTGGATAGGCGCCATCCCTAATGCTTCATTGTATGTTGCACAAATCAGACAAAAGAACTTACCTTTTTAGTAGCGACCCGAATCAAAAGGTTCAGATAACGCTTGAAGTAATTCCTCGCCTTCCTTCGGTTCACGGAGTTGCATTTCTTCGCTTTTCTTACACTGCCAGATCACTACTGAATCGTCTGGGTTTCCTTGAACGATTTTATCACAAGATCGAATTGTTGATTCCAAACTGTTTCGCGAACCAGCTGTGAAACTGGAACCTGGAATTTCCACGATCGCACCCATAATTTTTTGTCGAAGCACTTCTTGCTTGGAAAGCCAACTCGATAACCACTTCACGGATTTTGATGAATTTAAGCTCTTGTGAACAATACACGCTAAACTAGTTTGGCAATACAATTTCATTAATTTTTACTCATTGACAAAATTGTAGACAAAAGAAAGTTCAGAATATTGTTTGGAATACAGCATTTAATTGACATCTAGAATTGATTGTTTCGACAAACAATTGATACAACGAAACATTTTAAAGCGCCGCTCTATATTAAAGTAAAACGTCAAGAATAATGGGCCTATGATTTACAATTTCTATAACTCTAGTCTACAATTTTCAAAAAGAGGAATTCAGAAAAAATAGTAACTACCTTTTGTACATTAGTTATATGCATGTCTTCAGTATCGAGATCTAATACTCCGCTGTATCATTCGAGTAAGTCCTACTCTTGATTATCTTTGAAAAACTGAAAATAATCCTTATTGTTTTGATGCAAGATAAGGTTTTTTTTAACAAAGAGCTATATTCATTCATATGTATGTTCGGTTTATTAATAAATTCTCAATTACATTTGTGAAAAAATGTGCATCAAAAGTTGTTAACTTGCCATCAGTGTTGGTGATTGCCGAAAATTTGACAGAAGCTGCTACATTGCTATCTACATGTATACAACATTTTCAATCCGGTAGAAGATGCTACAAGAACTCGAGTTTCTCAATGCATGAACCGTGAGAGAATTTTGCTACATTTCTTCGCTCCACTTCATACTCTGAGTATTTCAGGCGCTTAAAAAAAATTTACAGTCTGATAATGATCGTTGCTGTGTGGAATTTCCCAAGAGAGAATCGCAAGTTGACAATCATCGCAGAAAATCGAATCGATGATTCAACTTGATGATTCTCATACTAGGTTGCAATATTTCAAAACCCTTGTGTGGAGCATTCACTGACATTTTCATAGACACAACTTATACAAAGGTTATATGCACAAAGTTAGAATAAGTGGCAATAGTAAAATGATTCTATCGCAATTATCAACTGCCTGTATAGAATCGGATCGCGAAACGAGAATAAGCGACCGTTAGTTGCTTCAGAGAGGATCCCCACAGCAGCGTGCTAATCTTTGATTCTCAGAAATGTCATCGAGAGAAATTCGCTCTCGCACTGGTGTCTATTCTATGTTAAATGAGCCATGCCGGGTTTTTGTTGTTGCGATGATATTCGTCTCTCTTTGATGGCACTGATTCAATCGTGTGAAGAGTTGCAGTTGCGTTCTTTGATACGATAAAAGCCATCCTTGCTTGCCATATAATCGATATTTTGGATCGCTTTGAAAGAAAATAAATTCCATTTAATTCCACTTTATTAAAACATCTTTACTATTTCGACACTAGTGTCATGAGTATTTCGGAATGCTATTTGCCACCTTCATCTGTCTAGAACTGATACACGGATGAAGGTTGCGAATAGTACAACAAAAATTTTTTAATATGCTGAAATTAAATAGGTATTCTTTTCTAATAAAGTTCCACTAACCGATCAAAAAGTAATTTTTGATATTCTATAATATTTTTTTTAGCGATGCTTGTCCATTTTCTCTGAAATTTTAGATGAAAAGTAATTTAACACATTCTGTATTTTATTCTTTTTACAGTTCTGTTAGATTAATTTAAGCATGCATTATCGTTAATCTGTTATACTTTTTAGCAATAATTCATGTAATGAGATCTTCATATGTTACAAAGTGAAGAAGAAAATTAAGAGGACAAACTGTAGGGATAATAATCCAGGAGCGCATTCTTTCACTACTTTCTTTTGATTTGATTAACTAACCCTACCCACATTCAAAGTCATAAAAGGTTCAAAAGTTGTGCATGAGAAATCGAGCATAGTTTCTAGAGGTAAATACGTGTTCAAGTTGCTCCACGTGATTTTGTTTGGAGAAAAGTAATTGATATTACTAACAACAACGTTTCCCTTGGAATGAATTATACTAACGTAAAAATTGTTACTATTTTTAAAAGCTTTCGGTAATGATATTGTAGTATGAGTTCTTATTGCACAGTTCACACCAAATCGAACTCCACAGTATGAAAGTGCGCTGGATCAGAAGTGTGATCATAACTGCAACTGCTCTGTACTGACAGAACTCTGACGTCTATAACGACAACACAATCATATGGTTGTGTTTTTTTGTCGTGAATACGACTTACTTTACTATGGGGCGCCTTTTCAAAATTTACCCTCTGAAAGAGTGATAAATTTTTGATCGTGAATATCTCTTGTTATACTTAACGCAACAACATATTTTTTTCTCCATGCTATCAGAAATATAATCAGGAAATCTTGACCGAGTATTGTTCATTTTTTCTAGTACCTTAGACGGAACTGGATATCGTGCTGAGGTTCTTCCATCAACATCAGTAATATTGAGGTGGTACAAACCTCAAATGCTCAGGACGTGCTCTTCTTCGCATTCGGACGTTTTGGCTAGCAGTAGCAGAGAACTGAATTTTTAGTTAAATTCAAGAAACAATCTCAGAACCTAGATTCTAGTCCATTTTATTTCTGAAATTAATTTCAAGTTCCGAATTTAGTGTCATACTTCTATTTCAAAATTTAGTTCTAGATTACAGGTTCAGAATTTAAAACTCTGTCTCTAGAACTGAATACTATTTCTGGATTTTGAAAATGGTTTCAAATTTAGTTCCTTATTCAGGGATTCAAATCCAGAGATATGATTTAGAATTTTTCAGAATTCATGAACAAAATTCAGGATATGAATTTTAGATCTGGATTCTGAAACTAAACTGAACACCGAACCTTCATTTGGAAACTGAATTCAAAACCAGAGTTTAATTTCTGAATTAAGTTTTAGAATTTAATTCATCAATTCAGTTTCAGCATTCATTTCCAGAATTCAGAACTTACATGTTGGAACTAAATTGTGAACATGATTTCTGGAACTGAATTCAGTTCCTATATTAAGACTTGGAATTCAAGTTCAGAATTTAGTTCTTCAACGCAATTTGGAAAATTCCAAAAATAATTTCACTTCCTTACTTCTAGAAGTAAATTTATGACCTGAGTTTTTGATCTAGATTCCGAAAACTTGCAGCAGAATTCGGAACGTGCCCCAGGTTTGTATATAAGTTCTTGAAATTACTCAAAGCGGTTTCTTAGAACCACTAAAATATTTCCGAAGGATTTTGAGAAGTTTATTTCTACTAGTATCTAAATCTACAAAACTGTATTTGTTCCGTGTTATTTAATTGTATCCGGAAGTGAGAAAGAAACATGTCGGTTTTATTCGTATTCACGTCCTCCAGTTATGTCTGTGACATTACCCACCTACTTTTTTTTCTTTGTTTCTTTTTTGCTCGTTGTCAAAATTGTAAGCAGGGTTACCAGTTTTACAGATATTGAAGAAAGCTCCATAGAAAAACTATTTTTTTCGTTGACTCAATTTTTTTTCGGGAACCATGATTGAGCAAAAAAAATTTTGGTTAATAAACTGTGTCAAAAGTTCAGCTTTGACAGCAATCAGCAATATTTTGTCGTCCTTTTTTGTCGCAACTCCACACACACACACAAGGCATAGGATGCTGCCAGAGCTAGCAGATATCACGAGTTTTAATACTGACCGAACACGTCATATTACATATTTGCCGCTGGATGCCGTGCATGCTAACTTCTGATCAAAAACATTAACGCGAGCGCATTTCGGAAACGTAGATTACCCCCTAGAAAGAAAATTCATCAATAGCCAGTATAACTGCTTATTAATAAAGGTCGAATTATTCAAGACCGAAGTCGCTGAGTAAAGCGAACATAGAATGTTATAACAACGCCACAATAGTAAAAATCAACGATTTAACATTTAACCTTAATCGCCCGATTTGGCTCCTGCGGGCTGTTATTTGTTCCCACACCAAAAAGATGGCTCATCAATAACAAAAGCTCTGCTCTTATGATCATCAACGCCACAGAAGAGTACTATGCAGATCGTTTGGGAAAAAATAATTTTCGGACAGGACAAAAATAAATGAGACAATCGCTGGAATAAGTGAGTGGTTACAAAGAATACAATTTTAAAAACTATGGATTTTTTTTTCATATTCAAGGAGGTTACTTTAACCCCACCTAGTACTTTTACGAAATTGCGAGTAAATTGATCATTCAGAACTGAATCGAGTTTTAAAAAATGTGGGATTCTCACCCGCTTACGGGGTAAATTTCAAACTGGCTTTTACTCATATTCATAACATAGAACATGAAAGCAACTGAAAATAAATAAATAATGAAAAAATATATAAAATGTATACTTTTTTCAAAGGTTGTAACTGATTTTGATGATAAGTATTCGAGCAAATTGTGTAACCCTGCAGTCATATTTCCAACATATTGCGATTTATACTCTAACCTTAAATCATAATCTTACGCAATGTCGTTATTATGAGCACATGAATCAACCTTGTACAGGCCGTACTCAATGTTTCGAAGAGGATACAACATTATAGCTATCAATCAATTACTTTCAAGACCCACATCGCTTCTAAGTTTTGCTCAACACAATGTCTTCTCATGTTGTACCCCAGAAACGATTCGCATTGATCCATCTCAGTAAATACACTGAATGCGTGAGCCTGAATTGAGGTTCCTCCACCAAAACCAGCTGACCTCATCCCAAAAACACTCCACAAATAGAAGCTATGACCCACAATTTCAACTACCGTTCCGGCCAGCATCATGCACATGTTAAAGGAAATGCGTAGATTCACTACTGAGAGCAGGTGTGTTTGTATGCGTGATTTCCAACCGACACCGTCTCACCTTACGCAGCACGTGGCTGCCAACTCCGACCGACAGTAGGTCACTGCAAAGTCCCGGCTCTCCGGTTCTGCGAGGGCATAACAGGTTCTGTCGAGAATGTTAACACAGTTTATCTGAGCATTGCACCGCTTCTCTTTCTTCCGTGCGGATGGGGGAACGTTTCTCAAAACCAGAACCCCTCCAGAATGTGATGATACGACGGTCGGTGCGAGAAAATGAGGAATGTGATGGAAACGGAGAGAAGATAATTTAGATCAAAGCTGATAGCTATATTAGATCCCAAAATCCCTAACTATAAAGAATTCGAACCGGCAGTTAGAGTGTCTCATCAACGGGGGAATTGATGATCCCAGTTGTTTTCAGGAACATTTCTCAGATCTACTGAGAAAAATTTCGTGTAAAGTTATGATGAGGTCGGATAATTTTTTCTCGTCGAAAAAACATTACTAGCATTGATATCGAATGAATGTGAAAAATTCTATATTACCACTAACAAAACATTTTACATGGTTTCAGACGAATTGAAAAAAAAATTTCCGTATTATTGTAAAACCAGGTTTCCAACGGTTTATAGTTCGGAGATTCTACGACACATCCAGTCTCTCGTATATTACAGATGTGTAATAGAAGCATTTGAAGCCAATAGAGATCGATGAGTGCATTTCTGTAACACTTCTGCGATTTCCATGATTATATATTTGTCCCGTTCTCTTTGAGTTATCCAATTTGCTAGAACAAGTTTTGATACATCAACCTATATTGATCTACTACAAAACGGCATTGTAATTTGTGATTTGGGCTTTTAATAAATCCGGTTCAACTTCTGATTGCTAGATTACATTCAAGCTTATCAATGCGATCAACTTACGATTGATGAGTTGCCTATATCTCCTGCTCATTGAAATTGTTCGAATTCATTCTAGCGAATGGGTTTCAATAAGAACTAAAAGCTGAGTTGATAACTTTGCTTCTTGTGCAGAAAACAGGTCAACATTTTACTTATTGTGCTGTTCAATTCGAGTGAGCCTTGGGACATGGAACTAGAACTTTACTTTTATACTGTGTATAAATAGTTAAAACCACTGAAGACAACTAATTTTCTCACATTCCTAGAATGTTTCAAGTCTAATGGTGGGAAGCTTAATTTTACCGTAATGGTAATAATAACCGTAATTACTGTGAAATCCGACATTTGAAACAAAGCCCGAAGGGTCGAGTGCCATATACCACTCCAATCAGATCAGATCTGTGTGTGTATGCGACAAGAATATGCACTTACTTTTCTTCGAAATAGCTGAATCGATTTTAACAAACTAAGGCTCAGATGAAGAACAATAATGCCCAACAGAAATGTTCAAAATTTCATATGGATCCGGCTTCAGGTTCTGGAATTACTAATTTAATAGTTTGCATTAATGGAAGAACATGTAAAGAAGAGTTAATTTATCAAAATAGTAATTAAACTCCTCAAGCTCACTGGTGTTGTAAGTTGATGACAAACTCGCATCGGATATACCGATCCCCGGAATTCAATTCCGGAAGTACCGGAAATACTTGTTAACCGATTTTTTTTTAAATGAAAAGGTATAACGGTTGTACATGGAATTTAGGGATTATGCCCGGATCCGACTTCAAGTTCCCGAGTTTCTAGGTGAACTAATTTTTCTCAAAATAATTTCGATTTGTAAGTCATGCAATTTTACACGCGAACAAACTTTCCTGTTTCTATTCAATGGACTTTTTTAATGAATATCACAGTTATATTTATGAAAATATGAGTAATATGAGAAAGTCATCATTACACTAATAAGTAGATCAAAACAATTGTTTTTCAAAAAGGTTTGTTTCGCAATTGCAATCCGTTTCTGTTTTTCTTCTTTATTGAGAGTATTATACACACTCATTGAATATAACTCAACATTTATGAGTAGAAGAATAATGCAATTGAAATTTGACTAATTAGTACAGAAAATAGGAGAGCTTTGTTTCCTCGAAATTTAAGTGAATTTCACTTAAAACTTGCTTTTACACTAATATTTGAGTATATCTAGTTTCAATTTTTAACTTTCTCAAACATTGAATTTTGATTCCATACAGATTCTATAAAAGATTCAATAACTTGAACGATTTTGAAACACTTACAGTCGATTACATAAGAGCGTGTTCATTAGACTGGGACAAAGTTGTATGTGAAAAAGATGAAAAGGTTTTAGTTTCTCGCTCCCATAAATTTTTAATGTTCCTTTTGGATACCATAAGAACTTTACAAAAAAAATTGGCTGGAGATCACCCTATAGACTCTAAAAATCAGTGCATGTATTATTTGAATAATATCAAGAAATAACAGTTGATCTGACTTGTTTGATGTCTTTACAATAGTTACCCAGCTTAGGATGAAAATTATTTTTAAGTGACAGACCATGTTCCAAAACTCACTGTAAAGATACAAAAAAATATAACAAATCATATAACGATCACTAGCACCAGTGGTGCTAGATATATTAAGGATTTTTCGAAGTGTGGGTCGGTTTCCTTTTAATAACTTTTTTCTGCAAATGTCGGATGGTTTGCGGTCCTTAAAGGTTTTCTTCCTCGTTAAATCTTCTATGAAAATAACCTATGTACTCCTGTAGATTTTTTTTGAAAAAAATCAGTTTCCTCATACTTAATCCCATACAAACTTTAATCTCCGGGCGCGAAAATATATATACTATATATAGTGCCTCCGATCTAGCCAACATTTTGCATAGTTCCTATGGGACCCAAAAGGAACACGAAAAAGTTGGTGGAGCTGAAGTCAAAATTTTGTCCCACCCTAGTGGTCGTTATTACTCGCGATCGGTACAGTTGAACTTCTTTTTCTCAATTATTCTCCTTCAAACTACGACAAAATGAATCAGCTGAATATTATTTTCAATTCGATCTCTGCAAAAATCTATATTATTACAAACAAAATTTTCCAAAACTTGCGTGGCACTCTGTTTTTTTGTGCTTATACTTTAAAGATGCTAAAATGACCACAGCGACTGATTGCGAAATACATCCAAAAGTCGAGACAGTGTTCAAACTGTTTCGAAGAGGTGAAAAATGCTGACGATTCGATCTTGGTAATACCGAAAAAACGAAATAGTGAACGCTTGAGTAATAGTTTCTATATACTTGATCGCGAATAATTTTAAATATAGAAAAGTGGCAACCGGTTTCTCCAGGAGAACTACGGCTCGAAGAATCGGAGCAAAACCTGTCGCTAGTGGAAGGAGCAAAATGGTGTCGGGATTTCGGGTAGGCCGTCTCCATCGCTTGATGTCAATTCAATTGTAAACGTTTGGGCTCAAATAAATAAATTTTAGAAACAATCTGTAATTTGAAGCAGCTTGTTCGATGAATGCACAAAATTTGGAGGTCGTTTTCAGAAGAATGCTCACAAATCTCGTCCAAAGTATTCCTCGAAGGTGCCATTATTCGTACCAAAGCTGATTGGACCTACTATGAGTGTATCAATTTGAAAGTATTTGATCCACGAGTTTTCTAATTTTCGCACAACAAAAAGGAATTCAATAATTGAATCCAATATAAAATATGATAAATGATAAAACATAAACTTGAAATGATAATTGTTTAGAAAAAATATTTGAGCTCCCGCAAGACAGTTTTTCCAAGTGTAGACGATGTAGACGAAAGGTTAAAAAACCTGTTTGAATCCACCTAGTGGTGTAATGATGCCTTTCTCATATTTAATACTGTGGTATTCTATTCAAAATGTTTCTCTTCGATTTTTGAAAGAAACCAAGGGATTGTTTGAATTTTGGTTGTATCGGAAAATATGCAGTAATTTTTGACACGTCCATAAGATCTTTCATTTTACTCTAAGATTGGGAATATCGGTTTTGAGACCAGTTTAGAAATTTTTTACGTATTTTGTTTCGCCTGTTGAGGTGACTGTATCAAATTTTTAACATATTTTACCGTATAACTGCGGAACCGGATGTCGGATCCGGATGAAATTTGGGTGTTTTCTTTTGGAACTATAATACCTTTTATTTGACCTCAAGATTGTACAAATCGAAATAAGAAAAGTGAGAAAGTAGTTTGAAATACGATTTTTTCACTAATCACCCTGTAATTCCGGAACCGGAAGTCGGATCGAAATAAAATACAGGAACTTTATATGGGCCAATTATAGCTTTTATTTGAATTTAAGTTTGTGAGAATCGGTTCAGCCGTCTCTGACTTATATTCATTATTTCTTTGCACATATCACCCTGTAACTTCGAAACCGGAAGTCGGATTCAAATAAAGTTCAGGAACTTTGTGTGGGGTTACAAGACCTTTCATTTGAATATAAGTTTATGAAAATCGGTTCTGCCATCTCCGAGAAAAGTCAGTGCAAAAAAATGTTACATACATACATACACACATACAGATATTTTGCGTACTCGATGAACTGAGTCGGATGGTATATGCCACTCGACCATCCGGGCCTCAGTTCAAAAGTCGGGTTTCACAGTGATTGCATAACCTTTCTATATGAGAAAGGCCAAAATGTTTTCAAAAAAAAAAACAAATTGACCGACGAAAAATGGAAAGACACCAATTTTTGATGACAGGCAATTGGCAAAATATTAACAGCCTAGGATAGATAAAACTAAAAAATGCTCGCATGCATACAGGGGATCTATTCTTGGCTGAAACATTTTTTGTGTGCGGAGAAAAAAAAAGTGTTATCCACCTCTTTATGAACTTCACCCCATGGAGGTGCTGAGAGCTGCCAGATAACTAAAGCTGGAGTTAACTCTAGAAAAAGAAAACATTGCAAGATTAATTATTGTGATCGGAAAAGCGGACGGAAAATGAAATCCGATAACCTGCCTTCGGTTGGTACCTGTGGTCGAAGAATTCGGAATGTTGAATTAAATCACAACGGCCACGGTTGAGAAGCGGTAGGTCGAGCAGGAGGAAAAGCACTTAAGCAAGGCTTTATACGCAGAATCGGAAGGAAAGTTTTGTGAAAGAAAGCTTTTCGAGTTGTTTCTCTGTTTACTTCGCGCATATCCGACGGTGATGGTGTGCGTTCACGTGGGGAGTCGTTCTCCGCTGGAGCAGCGCGTATGTTATTTATCTCGACTAGTGCCGAAGAAGTGATGAAACGAAAGCAAACGAAGAGAAAGCGCTAAAGAATAATCAGATGCGGATACGCGATTCATTAACGAAGTAACCGTCTCCTACCAGTGCTATAGCCTGTGCACGACTCGCTCATACTTCATCGTAGTACTACACGATTCTTTTCTTTTTTTGCTATACGAAAATTTTGTAGTCCCTCATCTGAATGCCAGGTGCAGATGGTTGATTAATAGATGTGCAATCATTTCATCATTATTATTATCATTCGTGTCTACCCAGTCTATTGAGTAATATTTTAAATAATTTTAACCACTGACAGCTACGAACGAGTAGCACGAGAAATACATGGCTTCGGAAAGGTTTGTTAGAGGACTATTATGTTACTGTTGAATGGTATCGACTGCCGTTTTTTTACACACATACAAGTGAATCAATCAGCAATCATTGGTTTCCGAAAGTATCTTGGATGAGAACTAATCTGTAATATTTCATCTTTCTTGTAAACTACTCCTAGCATTGGTCTGCTTATGTTTAGCACTCTCGCTAAAACACGAAAGGCTTCAGGGTCTGCGCATGGAGCTTTCTCTTTGGTAAAGCTTACACGCAACTATCGGATAAAACGGCTTTTTAGTGCGTGAGATGAAGGGTAATGATTCTAGTAACAGCGTAATTAATGATAGGTGAAAAAAATTCTCTGCTGGTGGCTTCGCGAGGAATCCGTTACCTGTACATTAGCACTCAGGTGTATTTTCTTTAAGTTAGATAAAAACTGTATTAATGGCTAAGTTAATGGTGTCTGTTCAATATAGAAGAACTTTGGAGTATAGTCAAATTTTAGATACATTCCTCAGGTATACTATTCCGGTGATACAATTAAAAATAATGGAGAATGCTTCGAACATTAAAAAAATTTCTTAACGGTGTTCCATTTCAATTCATGACCATTTGCTTGTCTTTATTAGCTGGAAGCAAGAGGATCACAAAAGATTATATTATCGCTGTTGTGCTTTACCGTATACTAATCATGATCGTAAGAGCACACGAAAACTGACCTACAAACCAGGTCAGCCGCTCCGAACCATATCGAACAGGTCTACACTCGTGCGACTCCGGTTATAACGATGCCCGACATCAACAAAATGTTGGACCATAACTGTTTACACTAGAAATACGTTACTAAAATCTGGAGAAATGCGATCTAAGTACCGTATCATCCCCTTCCTTCAGACAGTTATACTCGTCGTTGGAATGAATTCAGTTTGGCCATAAAACGTTGCGTCTGCCATGTTGAATGGAGAGAGGACAGAACAAGATAGGTGCATCATACGCATTTTTCTGTCAACAATTTATAACAGTTATGAGCGTAATTTCAACTCGTAGCAGAGCTGCGCACCTGGTTGACAATATTGATAGACGTTATCTCCATCGTAATCTTTTCAACGATGGTTATTTTACTGTCGTAGCTGGTTAATTGAATCATAGTCAGTCCAGGAAGTCAGTAATACACATTTTAAGCCCACGTTGAATTTACGGTCACGCTTTCAACCCACAATATCTAAAAAAAATTCCAACCAAACTAAAAAATTGAAAGATTGATTATCAAAATGTCGAAAATGCGATCCTACAACCAACCTACCTTTTCCTCCAAAGTTCTCGATCAAATAAGTGTTCCAGTGTGGGTGTATCACCACCTTTCTCTCCACTGAGTTGCAGTCACCGTGAAGCAACTGGGCCGTGTATGGGGAGTCACTCTCACTACAAAGAAGATCTCCGAGTCTCGTGAGCCAAACCCAAATAGATGTGCAGCTGTGTAGAATGCTAATGCAGGCTTTTTACAATATCCACCCATCGTATGATTTCTCAACCTGAGCCCGAACTGAATGAGACAGCGAGAATGTATGCTGCGGGATGTTTAACCTACTTTTGGCGGGAATGCTGTATTGTGTACAGATCTTTTCTTTTGAGTTGATCTATTAACGAATCGGACAAGTGTTTGAAAGATTGACAGCCGTTAGGAACAAAAATCTTTGTTTTGTAGTCGTTTGGAGGTCTCTCGGATCGATTTTTTGATTAACATTCAAATTTGATGAGTTGAGAAACACTTTACATAATTGTGCTAACAGATCACAGCCACTTTTTCATTTTTCTGCTACTTTTTCATCGACTTTTGGCTTGGGGAAAGGATCTATCAATTTTTGCTTTAGCAATTTGATCTAACTGATTATGTTTGTTTCATTTCTATCATCTGAAAACTGGCATTCACAAGCACCCAAACAGTAAAAAAGTAGAGAGAAAAAAGTACGCTCAAAACCTGACAATTTTTATGTATATATAATTTTTTGGATTCTAATTTACACCTACAACCCCTATATGGAAAACAAAAATGCTATCCTTGTGCCAGAATGCCAATTTGCCTTGAACTGCATTTTGCTAACAAATGTTTTTTGCGTACTATACGTAGTATACACAGTTAGAAAAAATGAAATTTAAGCTTGACGTAAACTCAAGTATGCCGTAATTTCATCGTTGATGACATAATATTACATTTTCAACGTTTCGGAACATTTAAATCCATTTGCAACACAAAATTTGATGCACGCACGTTGTTCTAAATTTTCATCCATTATAAAAATCGCCACACGAAAATTTTTCAACTTCTTTGTATGGACACCAAACAAAAACTAATCTTACGATATGCGTCAAAATTTGACAGAATGTGTATAAAAGTGTTGTCAACGTTGAGAGAATAAAAGTTTACCGATAGGACAAGCGCGGGAATTTTAAAATGAAAATTCCGGTTCTTCTTTGATCATAAGGTATAAATACGTAAATTTACACAATCTGTTCTAAGTGTGTAGCTCTGGCTCTGTAGATCTATTCATATGTTTGGAAGCCACCTGGACTTTACCTTTCAAATGGAGCTTTTGGAATAGTTCAACCTGTCATATTGAATAATTTCAAATAGATGTTTCTCTGATTACAATCATAGAGTGGAGTAAATTAACGATTCGTACGTTTAAAATTTTCAACTACATTTCTTATTATATGATCCTAATTAGAAACTGCATTTCGATATAGTTTGGTATTGCAGCAGTCTTTTAAAAACAGTTTCGGTAACCGGTTACCCAGAGCAATAAACACATTTCAATTTTTTCGAAAATTTACAAACAATATACTGCTTGCTGTTATACACTAGTAAACACAGAGCATTTCACGATTTCAGTAGCAACATGCATTGAACTAACAAATCTTCCGTAGTAGATCTGCATTCGAATTTGGCCAGCGTCAATGTTGATTAGCATTCAGGGATCAATACAGTTTGCACATTGTGAAACAACATGTTATTCTAATGCTAAGGAAAATAATTTCCGAGTCAAAAATTCAGACGACCAGATATACAAAAATTTAATTGCGCTAATAATGAACATGATTTAACGCATTGAGAAATAATATCGTTTATATAGCTATTTCAGCATTTTCTAGATTGCAAAGATCCACAAATTTTTAAATAAAGACTGTCCCAGAAAGTATGGACGCACTTTGATTTCGCTGTAAATAATTCACAAGTGTTAGATATTCAAATTTGTTTCGATATACTGATAATATTAGACTACAACAACAGAATATTATTCTCAACACTTACTTAGCCATTGTAGACTAGCTGGCGCACCTTCTTGCGAACGTTCCTCATTAAATTCCGTTCAGACTTCTTGGCGACAAGTTTTGACACTTTTTCCAATCTTTTTCGAACTGTTGACTGGTTTCGGCTGCCGAGACATGTTTCCTAAGATGTACCTTCGTTAATGCCCAAAATTCTTCAATTGGTCGAAGTTGTGGGCAATTTGGTGGATTCATGTCTTTTGGGACGAAAGTGACATTTTTGGTAGTATACCATTCTACCGTTGATTTCGAGTAGTGGCAAGAAGCAAGATCTAGCCAGAAGACAACAGGATCCTTGTTGCTTCGAATCATGGGTAAAAGTCGTTTTTGTAAACATTCCTTGATGTATATTTCGCTGTTCATTGAAGCAGTTGTGATGAAGGGTTTTGAAATCTTACCGCAGCTACAAATGGCTTGCCAGACCATAGCTTTCTTACAAAATTTTTCGACTTCAATCGATGTCTCGGACTGGTTTAACACTTGCCCTTCTCGCACCGTATAATATTGTGGTCCCGACAAGGATTTGTAATCGAGTTTCATGTAGATTTCGACCCGTTTTCGGTTTATCCTCAAAGATTAACATCTCCTCACCGAACTTCCTGATTGCATTTCGCACGGCTTTTTTTCTTTCTCAGTGACGCAGTCCGCGTTCTGTGCACACCATTTGTACACAATTTTTCGTCGTTGTTCTGCTGAAAGTCCACGTCGTTGTTCTGCTGAAAGTCCTAATGAAAACGAATAAACAACTGCACAAGTGGTTAGGGAAGAGTGTAAACAACAGGACGCAGCCATAAAAATTGACAGATTCTGAACTATTGTCATTTCAGCGGTTTTTGGTTGCGTCCATACTTTCTGGGACAGTCTTTATTGATGAGCATACAGCTTGTTTCCGATGATAAAAGAGGAAATGCGAAGTGTTTATAAAAGAAATGGTTTATGGGTCGATTCAATATGTTCTTGATGAGTAATAGTATATGGATACTAGGTTGCAACACTCTAAAATAGGTCTGACATATGTGCTAAATTTAATTGAATATGAGTTGGTTTCTAAATTCCAAAATCTCGCACAACATACATATCCTATATGTAATATCAGATTAGGTTTCATTTTTCTTACTGAATGGTATCGATTTACATTTTTATACATTTAGTTAGAGTAGTTTTTTGCTCCACCAAATGTGGAATAGATTGGACTGATAACCAAAAAGAACAATGCATTATTATTAACCATAGCCAACACAATCTGGGCCTCCAATTGCAGAGTGAAACAAACAGCTTTCAAAAACTCAATCAATTTTAAAAAGCCACAATCAGTCAAGATCACGCAAATTTAACAATAACATTAACAAACCTACGTGATTTTGCATGCGGTTGCTGCTGTGCTTCTATCAAACCAACAGGAGCAACATGAAACAGCGTGTTGCTTTCGACAAAGACATACACGTGGCGAAGAAAAGCAATTAATATAATTCGAGACTTTCACTCTCACTGATTGGCCTCCATCAACACCAGCAAAAGAGAATAAGAAGTCGGAGCATGAGCATCGATCGATCGGGTATGCGCAGCAGCGGCACAGAAAAAGAAAAGCCGTTTACTTAAATTTTCATATTATCCCGATTTTTGTTTTATCGGAAAGATATATCTAAATCGATACGCAATTGTTGGTACATGCCAACAACAATCCATGATGGATAACCTGATAATAAAAGAGAAATTATGGTCAAACATTCGCACATTGTGCTTGCTTTGGCACAATACTAAAATAAGTAAGAACAAATAGGTTATACATTCGACACATGTTGTTTACATAAATTATGCGTATTAATAGATTGAATCGTTCTAGAAAATATATGCCTAATTACTTGACTTCTAATATTTATCTTTATATCTTCAACAAACTAACTGGGAATTAACGCCCATTGAAAATGAAAAAAAAACAAAGATTTGTCAAATTGATATCTGTTGTGTGTGTATATCAGAATAATTTTTGAAGTATCTTGTTTGTGCATATTATAAAGTGCGATTTCATCACTCTTTAGAGATTCAGACTGTTTCTTGTTTTAAAAATGAATTTCTATCGCAGATGAAATGCTTTCCCAAACAGTACAAACCTTGACAGGAAAATAGAGCAGAAATGAATTTTAAAATTGTTCTGATTTGCTTAATTAAGCTTTCCCTTATAAACCTCCAGACGGCCATAGAGAGGTCTGATCGATCATCACAGTAACCGAAACGAGACAAAAAATAAGACAATAGCGGACGTGCGCAGATCACAAATTACAAAGAAAAAACTCACGCTCTTCACTCCGCGACGCGTCTGCGGATGATTCTCAGTCCTTTCATTCTGTTTCTCATCGCTCCGTGACACCATGGACAGGTATGCGCCAAGATACGCGAGCGACGCGGAATCGGGTCTCGAAGAACAACCGTTAGTTTTACGTTTAACCCAGTTTCCGTGGTCTGTTTTGTTCTGCTTATTCTGTGTGGAGGCCGCGAACGTGATCTTTCTCGCACTAGTCGCGTTTCTTTTCTGCCTTCCGTAGAAGCTTCTTAGATCGTGTAGTCGAAGAAATTTGAGAAAGCACGAGAGAACTTAATGAGAGAACTGCCGGTTTTTCCTAATGAACCGCTGATACACGGCAGTAATAGAATAAGCACATGGTTGAAAGAGTGTTTCTTCCGGCGAAAGCTCTCGCTCTCAGCTTCATTTTAGGAGAGAACCGGTCTCGTGGCTCCTATCATAATTTCGTTCTAGCGAGCGAATCTGAAATTTGAACTCAGTAGGCCACTCACGAAGGGATGAGTGCAAAGAACAAGATTGTGACGATCGTTTACGATTTAGCTTCTTCGAGGGGTGTGCTTAGCTACGTAACACACCGATGTGATGGCAGAAAAGAGCTCACGGATCGGTAACAGCTGTTGATGTGTTCATGTCCACACTGGAACTATTTCGTAGTATTCGGAATAATATTACATAAATTGAAACAGCCGTCAGTCCTGTAATTCAAAAACACAACCCACATATGATATTTTATGTTTAAATTTCTATAGAATATTTTACCAACTGTTTTACGTTGAAGTTTTGGAAATGAGAAAATGTAATGAAACTTAAAATGGATTCGGAATGTTATTATGAATATAAATAATACAAATAAGATAGTTGGCATGCTTCAGGAATCAGGAATCAGAACAAATTGGCTCAAATGGCACGTTCCCCTTGATATTTGGAGATTTGTGCCTTGCCATCAATTTGTTTTTAGCATCATTTTCCCGATATATAAGAGGGAAGGATTGAAAGGAAATGGTAAGGGTTGGACTAGGAGGATGGGAAAAATTGACGACACAAAAACACATAAAAGCAGAAGTAAATTCTGCACCCCTAAGGGATGCTGAACAATCTGCTGAGGATCACATTTAGTGGAAGCAGAAGGAAATTCTGAACCTCTACGAGGTCCCGAACAGTCTGCTGTTAATAAAACCTCCAACCCCCGAGAGGATTTAGAGATCTTACAAAAGCGACACCATTCTGCACTCTCGGAAGAATGCAGAACGACTCGCAGTATGTACGAGCAGAAGTAAATTCGGTACCCCCAAAGGATGCCAAACAATCTGCTAAACCCTATTTAAGGTGAACACAGAAGGGATTCATTCACTCCAGGAAGAACGATGAACCCTTCTGACTATAGCTCCTTACCACATTGGGTGAGAAACGAGAGAATATTCTTTTGCGGGACAGTTACATATCAGATGATATGAAGTACCATAATCGCATTTACACAAATCACACGAATAATACTCAGCACGTTGAATAGTAGCCATGTGATTAATTGAGTTTGCAATGTCCAGTCAGAGCTCTGACCAGAATACTTCAATGATACTTGGAGAAATGCAGTAGACACTTTGACATTTTCAGATTTAAATCTGGTAGAAATGCTTTTGTCTGAGCGCAAGTTTGCAAGCTGCGCCAGTAGCTGGCATGTTTGGATGCAGCCCAAGAACGTATCTTGTGCTTTATCCAACTAGTTGAAAGTGGTAAAGCTAGTTCAGGACCAACGAAATCATTCGTTGCACCAGCTCTAGCCAACTCATCAGCCCATTCATTTCCAGTAATACCAGAATGGCCGGGTACCCATAAGAAGTAAACAGCATTTGAAATGCTGAGGTCTTCAATTTGAGTTCGACATGCGATCACTAGATTCGACCGTGAGTCATTCGAACTGAGTGCTTTTAAGGCTGCCTGACTGTCGGAACAAAAATAAATACGTTTACCACAGATCCTCTGCTGAAGTGCCGATTGTACTCCACACAGAATTGCGTAGATTTCTGCTTGGAACACAGTACAGTATCTACCAAGTGAATGAGACTGCTCCAGCCTCATTTCACGACAGTAGACACCAGCACCAGCACGACCATTCAACAGAGAACCGTCCGTAAAACAAACTATGTGTTCATCAAGTTGTCGTTCCAGACAACCAGACAACCATACCTAACGAAGAGGATAGCTCACATTGAATGTTTTAAAAGGAAAACTGCATGTGAGAGTTAGGTAACTAGGAGCGAGTAAATACTCATCCCACGTAACCATTTGAGACCACAAGCGAGTGTGGCTGGTAGCATAATCTAATGGGTTACTGTTCCAAAGCCCTGTAACCCTAAGACGGTATGCACAAGATAATGCTTCTTGTTTTAGGAACACATGTAGTGGTTTAATACACAGTAGCGCCTCTAGAGCAGCATTAGGAGTTGTCGTGAATGCTCCTGTCATCGCCATTAGGACCATCCTTTGGAGATGATTTAGCTTTGACTGAACTGTCGCGACTTCTCCTTTCTGCCACCATACAAGACATCCATATGCTAAAATTGGTCTAACAATAGTTGTGTAGATCCAATTAATATATCTGGGTTTGAGTCCCCATGATTTTCCAAAAGCTCGTCTGCATTGGCCGAAAGCCATGCAAGCTCTTACAATCCTGAAGTCAATGTGAGCAGACCAATTCAGTTTTGAGTCAAGAATAACCCCGACGTATTTAACTTGATCGACCACAGTGACCTCTAAACCAAAGAACTGCAACAGACGAGCTCCTGTAATTATCCTACGATGAGTGAAAAGCACCATTTGATGTTTTGCCCGGATTTACAGATAATCCAACCTGACAACACCATTGTTGAACAGATCGCAGGGCTTGCTGCATTAAATCAAAGAGAGTGTTAATGCTTATACCGGTCATCAATATATGATAATCGTCGGCAAAACCATAAGTCGGAAATCCAAGGTTATTAAGTTTCCTTAACAAACCATCAGCGACTAGGTTCCATAAAAGTGGGTATAGTACACCACCTTGAGGAAAAAACCAAGATATTCCGATCACGACTGCAATGTTTAACCTCCTGCAGCCATTCAGCCATCGGCACGGAAATACACCTTGACTTAGGAGTTCCTATTTTTGTGGCCTTTTACGACATGGAACAGGAAACCAGTGGATCAATTCTTGGTAAAAAATAATTCCGCCGGATACCACACGGCTTACCTGTTTGGTGGACTTATACCACCGGTACAGGTGGACCGTAGAGTTATTCTTAGCCAGTTGGGAAACCGCTACCGACACTACACGGCTATCTAGGCTGCTCAGAGAGGGAAGTTAACATTGATGGTCAACTTCCATGGATGGCCGAGCAGCCGTGGAACTATTTCGTAGTATTCGGAATAATATTACATAAATTGAAACAGCCGTCAGTCCTGTAATTCAAAAACACAACCCACATATGATATTTTATGTTTAAATTTCTATAGAATATTTTACCAACTGTTTTACGTTGAAGTTTTGGAAATGAGAAAATGTAATGAAACTTAAAATGGATTCGGAATGTTATTATGAATATAAATAATACAAATAAGATAGTTGGCATGCTTACTTGAACCAGCAAGAATTTAAGGGATGGATTCTTTCCAAAAATGTTGAAAAAAAAATTTAAATTAAATTGTCAGCGAGCGGCCTGTTGCCTGAACGGGCCACTGAAGATAATTGATTTTTATGTACTCGGTAGGTTAGAGAGAAAAATTCTACACTCAACCTAGGACAGGACATTACAACTGGCTTCTTTTTCCTGAACAATATTTCTCTTTTTATACCGATTGCTCCCTGTTATATATAATATATCCCTGGTGACCACTGTTGCCAGTAGACATAGTTATACTATTTAATTTTTGGTGGTTGTTTAAAGTAAAAACAACGATTTTTCACGAAAAAATCCGCCATTTTGTAGCTGTAAAACCTCCCCAAAGTAACGAACAACGAAAAGGAAAACGTCGGGGTCTGTTTTTTTATATGTAGAAAATGTGTGTAGAATTTGAAAAAAATTCGAGTAGTACTTTTTGAATAACGATGGACACGGACTTTCAAAACCTGCTTTCCAGAAAAAAGCGTTTAAAGTTTTTTGTCTATAAAATTAATGGTAACAATTATTTATTCCAGTGAGCCCATAGGGTCTGAAATTATCAAAAAATCATATTTTTTCTTTTACAATTTATTATAATGAAACATTTAAGAATGTTTTGTCATGTTTTGAAGTCAATCGAAATAGAAATCTTGGGCCTGTGCGACGAGCTCTTGCTTCTTCACAGAATGAGATAGTATCCATAACTTCCAGAGTTTCGTTCCAATAGGCTTGAAAATTTCACAGAATATTCTTGAAATGTTTTACTATAAAATATAAACAATATAAAGAAAATAATAAATGATTTTTCAAAAGTGTTAGACCCTACCCGCCCCTTAAGGAGCTATTTATAATATTAGGCAAACAGTCGAAAATAGCAAAAGTCGTTGTTGTTGAATCAAAAGAAAAATATTAGTTCATTTAGTTATTTTTTCTACGTAACTTTATATTTTTTACGAAGATTTATTTAGCCAAAACAAAGTAGACTACCTTTGCGATTTTCAACAATGACTGTTTTCCAAGAATTGTAACAAGAACCTTAAATGTAGATGAAATAGCATTTAAGTATCCTTATGATTTCTAGTAATGTTGGATGAAATGAAGAAGAATGTAATACTGACTTGAAACTCAACGAAATAGATATAGATATAGTTACCTCTAATAACAAACCATTATTAGAGCAATAGAACAAAGACAACACTAAAGAGATCCATAAGCTTAAGGCTTGTGTACTAATCAAAAATTGATTTCATAAAGAGGAATAACAGTAAAGTAACTATAGGAAAATTAAGCTCACATTTAAATGCTTATTTTCAAATGACAATTGGTTACAACACCTATTAATAACAAATAAAAGAGAGATATTTGTTTCAAAAAAAATCGAAGCAGCTTGAACTGTTCCAACTGAAAGCATCTCTCGGAAAATCTGTAAATTTTAAATATAATTTCTTCATTTTGTTTATTAAGGCAACCACTGTTTCTATTAAAATGATGCATGTTTAGTAAAAAAGACATATTTTCGGTCGGGAATGGACTGTAAATTTTGCTCATAAAAATGAAAATAAAACTCATATTAATATTAATATAATCGATATGCTGTAACAGAAATAACTAAATTTTCCTACTTTTACTTTCAGAACTCAAATAAAACCATTTTTTATTGTTTTAAATTTATGATGTGTGTTTAGTATTTAAAACTGAATCCCAAGTAGCAATCCGCAACTAGTTCTGATACGACCAAGTCCAAACAATGTTGCAACAAGAGCACGAATATGTTTTTTATGTTATACTGGTTAAAACAAGGTGACATCAGTGTTTCTTTATAACGTAAACATTGAACTAACTATCATTTGTAAGTTATCGTTATTTGATTCAAAAATATCTTTCATCACAGCTATGCTTTTAGCTACTAGTTGAAAAAAGGTTTATTTGCCGTTGCGAAACCATTATAAATACGTTAACGTATATGTGAATCGTTACTGTGAATTGATATAGCAATAACTTAGATATTATAAGATTATAACATATAATTCCTTCATTGGTTCAGATAGTTATCGGTAGGTTTTCCCAATGTTGTTATAACAAAAATGCAAACAAAACAACCTTTGTTGGCTTGAATATGGCGAACACAATATGGAGTCTGAAGAAGTGTATGAAACATAAATAAAACCAGGATATTACTTTTTTCAAAACTACTTTTTGCCAAAAATAGTGAAAGGCAGAATAGTCATTTTTGTTCTATGCACTGTCATAAACACGAAGAAAATAGTATAGGGATTGAACATCGATTGTGATAATATTATAATTCTCATGATATATGAATTTAAAATGATGAGAAATCACTCTACTTGGAATTATTTTGAGCATTCTGAACATAGGGTTATTTTGTTGTTTATTTTTTATATCTTTATAAACAGATTTTGATTGAAGGCGCATAAAAAACAGTTAAGTAAAATTGAATTCCGCTCGACAGTTTTAAAATCGTTGTGAAATTTATACCTTGTATCAAGTTTGTGATTTAATGTACTCTTCTGCTTTTTTATTGGTGACAGAAAAGTATTCTGGATTCATTCAATGTTTATTTTGTCGATGGTGACTAAGTTTCAACTAGTTTACTTGAAAACGAGTTATTTTCAAGTTATAAAAAGATAAGTTCTTTCAGTATGGCATTACAACGTAACGACAACTTATTTTTAGCCGACTTAACAACTAGTATAAACTGCGCTTTTTGAGTCATGCAAGTGGTTAGATGTTAGTAACAATCACTCAAATATCTGGTTGCAAACTAGTCACAAACAAGCTAGCGTAACAAAAATTGTTACTTGGGATATATCACAAGATAGTATAATTTCTTGTTATTTTGACTGATAAACATACAAAATTAAAGTCTACATATTTTCGCTTTCGATTTTTTGTTGCAAACTCAATAGAAACATAATTCGAGATTGTGACTTATATTATCCTTGCAAATTACCACAAATACAGCAACAATATAGTAGCGTTTCTGTTTTCCGGCCATTCTAGAACCGAGAATCTAGTAGTAACAATAACAACAAAACTCATTTTCAATCACTTCTCGAGCTTCAGTTGCAAATTGCAAATTTCAGTCTGAGTCAAGAAGGGAGATGGGTATCTGTTTTTAACTTAATTGTATTGTTAGATATCCAGACGTTATAGATTCTTATAAATGTTGCTCCATAAAATTCAATTCCTGGAAAAATAGGTTGATTCAATAATCTAAGTTGAACAACTCTTGAAACATTTTGAGTTTATTTCTAGCATACGAACGTATGAATAAAACTGTTCTGTGTTCACTGAACCGCTGTCCAATAATAATCATGTACGGGTAGATGAATGCGTGCATAAATTTTTGCTTCGTAACCATTTCTGAACCGCGCAAGGTCATAGCGACAGGTGTGCAACTTGTCTGTCACTTTTAGAATGGGAAGGGTTGAAATCGAATCATAGCATCCAAACCGTGCTGCTAGGACATAAGCGATAATGCATTACCTTTTTCTCTTTGTGCAGTTTGAATATTGTGTAGTACGGCAAGATCTACCGTGTAGTTTCCAGTCAGTACTAACATACCGCTTGTGTAACCGAGGCAAGGCAATGGGATGATTTCATAAACCCGAAGTCGTCATTTTTTTATCAGAACTAATAAACCGATCAATTTTAGTTGTGCTTGAAAAACAAGAGAAAACGCATGACGTAAAGAAGTCAAGCATGCGCGAGCTCTACAAAATCTACGGGTCGAAACAAATGAATTCACGTTGCGGTTTCTCTGTTTATTTTTCAACGGGTAAGCGTCTTAACGAACGAGAGCATCCGATAAATGCGATTTAGTAATGAATGTGTATGAGATTTCCTTCAATACAAACTTTTTGTTTCAGATGTCGGTGTATCATCCGTTCAAGTTTTCGTGCTATGTTGGCCCATTGGGTTGAAATTTTCCACCAAAAATAATAGACATGGATAAATCGGTAGCGGTGTGCTTTTGCGTAGTTCCGGTCGGCTCTTCTTTCTTTCTTGTTATTAAAGTAAGATGATCGAAACACGCATATTATTACACATCAGAAAGGCATCGACCGAGAAAAAAGCCTAACAAAATACATTTTCGAGATCATAATCTGAGAAAGTTCAAAGGGAGAAAACCATGATGTTGAACTATTTCAATGTATGCACATGTGTTTAACGGAGCGTTCTAATTGACTGTAGTTAAAATTGCTGAATTTTTGACTCATGTTTTGAAATGTTTTCTATAGTTTATGTGCTGAGTACAAATTAGCACAGCCTCATGAATACTTCTCCACTTCAATTGACCTAGTTTGAACAAGAATTGCATTAAAGGAAGAAATAATGTATAATGGAAATTTTTTAGCCCAACAAAAATTAAGTTGCAAATAAATATTATACACAGTTTGTGAAGGAGTTCAGCGATAAACTATTTTTAACAGAAGGTTGATTACGATCAGATCCAACCCAATTCAGGAAAAATCGAAAAGCATATATCAAGCGACGAACCCGACGTTTCCAGAGTCTCTTAATATTAACTCACTTTCCTGCCTCTTTGCGACATTGATTCTCTCGCTAGCATGGCTTCTGCAACATTGTTTTGCCTGTGCTGCTCTGGCTACCATCCAGTCGATTGCAGGAGAATCCGTTATTTTCACCAAGAACATAAAGCCAGGCGACCTACTTCGATCCCGAAGTCGGAGACTCCGGTATGCAAGTAAAATGCCTACTACCGACTGCCCTCGGACTCACTTGTCGACTCACTCAACGGAGAAAATCAGCCAGCATCTGGGAACTCCTCGGTGGAGCAGCCACAAGAAAACCAGCTTCCCATGCATACGGCAACATCCATCTTCATGGGAGACTTGCATTCCTGCCAAGGGCTATGAGGAAAGATAATATTAAAATTACACGGCAGCCAAACGTCACAATGAATGAGCTTCCCTCAGTTCGTTCTGGAGGCAGGGTAAGCAGAAGGAAGAGGATAAGTTCCTGTATCACATTATCGTCTGTGTCCGAGTTAAAATAAAAAAAAACTACATAAAAACGAGAATATAAGTGTAAACAATAATACATATTGCGACAGAAAGCTGCTCGAACGTAAATTGTGATAAAATCATTCGAGCATTATTGAGTGTTCGTAGTTGCTGTTTTTTCCGAGTATGATTAAATTTTATTTCGATAACCATTTCTCCTGTCTGGCTGCAATTTGGCTGTTTTTCACTGGTTGGACTTTTTTCTCGGGAATGAGAGCTCGTTTTTTTTTCAGCGAAACTGGGTGACTGGTATAGTGCATGGTGGCGCATGAATGGCCAGGTTATTATTTTGGCTGAGAATGTGGGCCAGCCTGGCTGTGCCGTACAACGGTACCGGTCATCTTCTCTGCATCTCCGCTGCCTCTTTCCGGATCATCAGAAGCACGAAGCAACGATGCTATGCTACCTACCATGGGAAAAGCCTACTGCGTCGCTCCGAGCCGCGGTATGGAGAAGTGCTTTATGTCGGTCTAGTGTGTAAAGGCCGGACACGAAAAACGACGAGAGGGGAATATTTCCTGACCGGCTAAAATTGGGAAATTATAAGATTGAAAGTGAAGAGAAGAGTATCAATTTGAAGCAAATGCCTGTTTTGATTATGACTGGGAATAGCGTCGAACGAGCAACGATTGGTCTGTTGATTCGAATTTAGAACACCTTTTTGTTCATACGACGAAGAATTTGAGGTTGTTAGATTGATAGTTTTACAACTAAATAGAAAAAAAAACAAAATAATAGAAAAATTATTAAATTTTATTATTTTATTCATTTATACCAGTATCTACATAGGACTTACCCTGACAATTAATTTTCCATATGACTTTCACAGTACGTTTTTCGTATGTATACTATTATAAATCGTCCTAAGTAAATCATTAAAGGCTGAATTGAAAGTGAATTTTCTTTAAACTGTGATGAATTCCGATAAATTCACCTGATAATATCTTTGCATTTTAGATATTCTTTGAAATTTTCAGAAGGTTTCGTTGAGTTTACTGCTCGAGTTGTTTTTTTTTTTGACTAAAAAACTGCGAGATACGTCTTCTTAGCGGTTTATATTGAACTGCTGTGTAGCATGGTAGTTAAACATGAACTGCTACTCACTGATGATTCGAAGACGAAACGGAAATTAAAAAAAAATGTGTGCTTTAGTACATACTTGTAACCAAACCCCTAGATGACTCTCAAATGATTTACTCGTTTTTAGATAATCAGAACAAGTGTTCACGGCGCCTCGCACGTACAGGATCAGGCAATTAAACTGGCTACATTACATCTAGTAGTAATCAACGGAAAGGAAGATCGTAGATATGGCAACGATGTAAACATAACAAAAATTATAGCACTGCTTGCACTTGTATTTGCGTGCGAGTGACTTTTTGAAGGTTCGGGAGTGTTTGCTTGTAAAGTATCAAACTTGTAGCAAAATCTGAAGAGTACCCATCAATCTTGCTCAAATTCAGTACTCAATCATTTGGTACCAATACTCCCCACTAATGATGAACAATGAGCAACAAGGCATCTTAAAAAAGCAGATAGGAACCGCTTTTGACAACTCTGTTAGAATCATAACACAGTCACCGCTGATCTCTGGTTGTAGAATCATTGCCTCCCACAGTCATTATTACGTTACAAACAAAACTGTATTGAATGATCCCTCGACACTTTGTTTACATTGTGTCTTGGCTATCATTGGATGTATGTGTTATTTTCGTAATCAAGTGTTATGCGGGAAATGTATCTCGAACTATGTGTTATTCAATTTAATAATATATTTATTAGGGCACACTGCTTTAACTCTAAGATGCCGAAGGCATAGTGCTGTGGTTGCATTATTTCAAACTAGCATATGTCCATAGTTGGCAAGATTTCCGTTTTGCGTTTGCGCAGAAAAAGTTGTTATAAACTGTACAGTCAAAAGATACCTGGAGACCGCTTTTTAATATTTTAGTTAGTGAAACTTTTAAAAACTTCGTATTGTATCCGCTTCAGTCTTGAGCCTGCTTTCCTATATAGTTTTCCATGTTTGACGCGGTACAAACAATTATTACAATGTTCCTAAATGGTGAAAAATTTGGTCTACTAATACTAACCTTTCTAATCTGCTCTATTTTTTTTTCTATCATTGCCGATGTTGTGCATGAGAATTTGGTTCTCCTTCTCCGGCAGGCACAAAACCTTCTCATCTTTTACATCAACAGATAATATTTGTCCAAATGATACATAACCAAATCTTTTATTATATGGGCAAAATTCCGATTCAAGAAATGAGCAAAACGAGTCATGATTTGGAGAAAATAGTATATTTTCATGTTATGATAATACACCATGATTAAAAGTTCTCGGATCATGATCCATTTGGACTGATTTCGTTGAAATTTAGCGTAACGCATTTGACCTTGTTGGGTATAACTTCAGGCGTGTTTCTGCTACGATGGTAATCTTTGCAACATAAATTCAGGCGTTATGTTTTAAAATATGAAGATTTTAAATATGAGTTAAATGGAATGGTGTGAAAGTGTGTGGCGTATTGTTTATACGATTTCAACTAATGTCTTAAATAATGTACATTTGAATAGCAAAACAGTGAAAAGCACAACGAATTTCTTTTAATCTGAAGCATCAACAATTTAAATATGTTTTTGAACAACCACGACACCTAAAATAAAGTGTTTACTTGCGTTCATTGCTCCAGATTTGATTTTTTGTTTCAGAATTTGGAAAACATAAACGAACTGCATGAAAATACACGTGTGAATCAAACATCTTAAAAAGATACTCTATGTTGAATTCTTGCAAATACCGCGAATCGATTTTTCCTTATTTGTTTTCAAAACATCGATTGCATAATCGTCTTATTTGAAATATTTAGGTGAATCAATACAGCTTGTGTTCTTATATCTATGAAACAAATTAACCAAACTGGTTGAACAAAAAAAACTAATTTTCATTAGATGGTGCTCCTAATTTACAGTCGAAATTATTTTTCGGTTTACGTTATCTCTCGGAATAATATTTTAACAACAACAGCCACATCGAATATGTAAGAATACATTCAGATATATTCATACAAAATGTAAAACTTATAATGTCAATGTTCGGTTCATTATCTTTATGTTGTCAATTCTCTGTCAGCCGGTTGGTAAACCAACACAATTATAAAATGAATATGCCTCAGGATCAAGTAAAACTTTCGGTAGTTCATGCTTTTCAATGTCTGCTTTTTGTCTTACCATTAATCTATTAAACAATCCATCACATCACTTGAGGCAGAGGGTTCAAAGTGATATCCGGATAGAAAATTGGAGTTACGAGCTTTAAAAGAAATACATTCCTCAAGTAACGCATTTTCGGACCATGATTAATTTTCATGGGAGAAGATTTTTGCTCATGGTTTCATGAGAAGTTATTATGATTGGTTTCATGATTTTCTAATCATGACCGCAGTAACGGATTTCTTTCCGTGTACCCTTAATTAAACTACAAAGCTAACTAACAACGATTCACATCGACTAATTATCTTAATAAAACTAGCGGGAAAAGATTCGGAGAAAACGGGTTTTAATGGTGTTAAATTGAAATCAAATTCATCAGAGCAACTTGAAAACGGTTCATTAAAGCCATAGTTAGTTCTAGCACGAGGAATCCTGAGAAATTACGCAAATTACGCCGATGAATGTCAACACCTAACTGTTGTAGGAGATCTGCACAATCAATATAAACAACTAATATCACTAACTAAAAAAAATAAAATTGGGAATACTTATCATAATTGATCTGCCTCCGTTGAAACTCGTTTTCATCGAATCGTTGGTATGAAAAACGGAAATGAAAATAAAATTTTAATTTATTGAATGTAAATTTTACAAACAGTTTACACATTACAAATTGTGAAGAAAAAATATGACGAATACCAAGCACACTGTCCAAAGACGAAACTAATCCTTTACTAAAGACTGTCCCAGAAAGTATGGACGCACTTTGATTTCACTGTAAATAATTCACAAGTGTTAGATATTCAAATTTTATTCGATATACTGATAATATTAGACTACAACAACAGAATATTATTCTCAACATTTGCTTGTTAGCCATTGTAGACTAGCTGGCGCACCTTCTTGCAAACGTTACTCATTAAATTCCGTACAGACTTCTTGGCGACAAGTTTTGACACTTTTTTCCAATCTTTTTCGAACTGTTGAATGGTTTCGGCTGTCGAGACATGTTTCCTAAGATGTGCCTTCGTTAATGCCCAAAACTCCTCAATTGGTCGAAGTTGTGGGCAATTTGGTGGATTCATGTCTTTTGGGACGAAAGTGACATTTTTTTGTTGTATACCATTCTACCGTTGATTTCGAGTAGTGGCGAGAAGCAAGATCTAGCCAGAAGACAACAGGATCCTTGTGGCTTCGAATCATGGGTAGAAGTCGTTTTTGTAAACATTCCTTTATGTATATTTCGCTGTTCATTGAAGCAGTGGTGATGAAGGGTTTCGAAATCTTACCGCAAATACAAATTGCTTGCCAGACCATAGCTTTCTTACCAATTTTTTCGACTTCAATCGATGTCTCGGACTGGTTCAACACTTGCCCTTCTCGCACCATATAATATTGTGATCCCGGCAAATATTTGTAATCGAGTTTCGCGTAGGTTTCGTCGTCCATGATTATGCAGTTAAAATTTCCAGCAAGAATCGTATTGTACAGCTTTCGAACCCTCGGCCTGATCGATACTTCTTGTTCCGGACTACGTTTTGTTTGTTTCTGCTTCTTATAGGTTCGAAGATTCAAACGTTCTTTAGCAACATTTGACTTCGGCATGTAACGACTAGAGAATCTAAATATATGCAATTTAAAGGTGGATAGATATTCTAGATGAAACCAGTATTAAACTTGAAACGGAAAAATTAGGGTCATATAAGCATGATCGAATAAACTTCAATAGCAACAAGAATAGTGATCGCATGATTGAATCTAGGCCGGGATGATTGAAGTTTATTTTGCCGGTGTCGGGGGCACAGTGTAGTTAGAAATACACTTGCTTCTTGACTACAATCTTAGAATTTGGATTTTAAAGTCAACCCCCACAAGTATAAAAATAATTTAAACAAATAAATTTCATATCTTTCTTCCGATCATGCTTAGTATATGAGCCGGTCTAGTCTAGTTTTTCCGATCTATGTTTATAACTGAATTTATCTAGAAAATCTATCCGCCTTTCAATTTCATAGCTTTAGCTTTTCTTGGTCGTTACTTACCGAAAAATACTAATGAAAATCAATCTAGAGCTTTTCGGTTTGTGGGTACTACAAATGATAAACCATCCAAAATGAGTACTTGAACAAGAAGGATTAAGTGTAGAGTGAAATGTTCTGAGTGCTTTAATTTTTATAAACGAAATAGTTTTGCTTTCCATATGTAAAAGTGTTAGAGCTGAAGGTTTTCTTCGGAAGAAAACAGTCTGATTAATTATTCAAATTTGGGGAAGGCTCAAAGTCTGAATAATTATTAAAATTAAAATATAAATTTAGTATACTGAATTTGTCTCGAAATGCATTTAGAGGGCGAGTAAATCGATTTATTCATGGTAACCTTAATAACAAATTATTTGATTGTAGCTCGCCCTGAAATAATTCATAGCGTCAATAGGGCTGTAACAGTTGCCATGCAATAATTTTGTACGCTAAGAATAGGTTGGGAAGTTTTGTGAAACAGAACGAGCTTTCCATATTCCTGGATAAACACACAACCCTCTCGTCACTGGGTGAAGTAGCAAATACTAAAAGAAATAAACTGGTTTCTCTCCTAACCGCTTCCATTTCTACTCCAATAATTCTTATAACACTAGTTTATTTTCTCCCATTACATCCAGCAGCCGCGAAGTATGGTAGCAAAAGGCCTACCCGAAGAACAGGGCAAAGAGGATCTCGATATCTAGGTAAAATAGTTACTCAGCCCGTTACATTTCCTTCCGCGACTCGCTCCTCCCTTTCGGGTTGTTCTGGCTTATTTATTGCCTGTGGCCAACATTTCCATCCGCCACCATTGTGCGGCTGTAAGTCAGCCAGCAATCGGCCGTGCGTGTCTGTCGGTTCAAGTATACGAGAGAAACAGTTCTTCGGACCGGCTTTCGGTACTGATTGTAAGCTTCGCTGCCTCCGCCCAGCTGGCCACGTTCCGTTAGGAGAAGAGTCGAGTCTCCAGCACACATGCATCATCGCAGGCCGGGCTGAACTGAAGGGAGCTGCGATAGAATAGGAGTCTTTTTTATGCAGGTAACCCACCCGGTCTAGGCTCCGGCTATAATTGTTTCTATTAACCAAGGTGGGCTGGTCCAAGAATCGAATGAGCGATCTCCGGTTTTTTTTTCTTTTGTCTTTCTCCTGGATTTCGTATAGCTCTTTTCCCATTCCCGGGAGTAAAAAAAAGACCTGTCTGACACACTCCGAATGGTTGGTTTATAGGCTGGAAATTGGGTCAGTGGTTCTTACTGTTTCTTGGAGTTTTTTTTCATTCCTTCTTTTTATGGGTCTTTCACTTCGCTGTTGTTCTTCGATTGTAATAACTCTCTTCGTAATCTTGAGCGCGAGTGTGTGGGTTTCCGAACTTTTAACAAGATCGTAGAAAGTAATAGGAAAAATTCTTAGGCCGATATCAAGAGATCTAGTGAGTGAAGTGAGCACTGGGCTTTTGATGAATACTTGTATTGATTCGTTCGCTTTGTTTTTTTCCATTCCTGGCTTCCGTGTGAAATTGTGAAACAGATTCGCGTAAAAGGGTTCAAAACAGTGAAACGATTAGTATGTATGCAACATAATTTCAAAAACAATGTCACATAATTTACTGTATTCGAAATCGGAAAGCTGTTCAAAGATATCGATTAGAATTAACTTCGTTTATTGTAATCTTAATGACCATAACAATAATCAATGGACCCTGCAAAAGACGCGAATACAATTTCCGGGCCCTTGTTGCTGCTTGCTTCTTCTGTTTTACACTTTGTTCCGAGATTTTCTGCTTCTTGTAGGTCTTCAGGTGATTTCGCCTCTTGATACGCTGGACCATTCCGACACTCGTTCCTGCTGTTTTGGCAAAATCACGTATTGACATTGATTTGTTCTTCATGATTAGAGATACAACTTTCTGGTCCAGTTTCGGGTTGAAAGAACCGGGTTTTCTGCCTCTTCCTGGTAGCTCATTCTAAGAATAATTTTCCCCAAACTTATTAATTATGTTTTTAACACTGGCATGATGAATTCCAAACCGCTTCGCCAATTTTCGCATAGTAATACCCTTCTCACTTAGCCATGTGTCCAGAACTTTAATTTCCACTTCCTTTTCAATACGCGACATTTTGAAAACGCAGAATTTCAACCGCACAAACAAGTAAAGAATCGAAAGCTGACAGCCAAATGCACATCATGCTGCGATCTGAGCATGAAAAACCATCACAAATACATGCGTACAACACAAATGTATGTGGATAGCTTATTTTCGATACACTCCATATTTATAATTCTGGCCGGAGAGAATTTCTCTCATCGCGTTAATGTTCATGTCTATTCATTCAGTTGATAACAATCAAAAACTGAGACCAGTGATGCCACTTCTTCCTGAGGTTAAATCCGTATTCCCCTCCCCCTCTCTTGAACCCAAACGCAGATCCGTACAAAAACAGAAATCCATAGATCTATCTACGGATGAATCCATGAGGTTGGCACCGCTGGCTGAGACAATTCAGCAGCTAGACTACTTCGGACTTGAAACTGAACAAGCAAAACTTCAAATGACTAGGTTCGGTTATTCAACTGATGATGAATTATGGGAGCTTCATTTGAGTGTGGCAACTAAAGTCAAACGAATGAGTAGGAATATGCCTTAAATTTAATTTTCATCAAATAATTTTCACTTGAAAATAAAATTTAACTGCACTGTTCGTTTTTAATTCAAATATCAATATCAATGGTGTTATTTATTTGAACGGAGAATACTAGATTTTTTGAATGCTTCCCTTTTAGAAAACAAAATTGTTCTTCACATTAAAGGATACGAGAAATGGATAGCTCTGAAATGATTAAATAAACAAATAATAATCTAGTATTGAGAACATCAAAGATTTCTACTTGCTTCTAGTGTTGCATTGATAATGATCAATGATAGTGGTATTCAAACATTTTTAATTAACATAGGAAACTCAAGCTGAATTAGTATTTATATTATTATACTTTTTGTTTTCACCCGTTAACGTCACCATAAAAGCTTCAATTTCCGGACTAAACGATTTATTTCTTTTCTTTTTTCAGGCCATCAAAATGTCGGAGGAGCCCAAGCGGCGTGAATGGCCCTTTTTCAACCTCATGGACGTATACTTCAGCGATCAGGTGAATGATCCGACCCTACGCCTATTTTCGTCGACAAAACGGTTCGACTCGGATACACTGGATGATGCCCAGTTTGATGATGAGATTATGAACTCAACGGCTGCGGTAGCTATTGCTGCCGCAGCGGCCGCATCAGCTGCCGCAGCAAACGCCGCTAGTCAACAAAAAATTAAGGGCGAGCTGATCCACGGGCATAGCGGCGGAAGCATGCTGGACATCTCAGACATAATCGAGGATCATTTGGGCAGTGGCGATTCGAAGCTGGATCAATTCAAGCGAGAAATCGTACTGAGCCAATTCAGCAATGTGTCCGATAGGAGTAACAATCACAATCGAAAGGAAAAGAATAACAATAATAATAACAACAATAACAACAACATCAGTAGTAACAGTAACGCAACTACAAACAACAGTAACAATAACAACAACGGAATCGCCACCAACAATAGTTACAGGGAAAAGGAAAAACAGTTAATCGAAAGCTTAAGTCAAAGTCCTGGGGCGGGACACTTAACGAACGGTGGCATCAATAGCGGCAGCACCGATAGCAGTAGTTTAAATAGCAGTCCGACAAGCCACGTGAGCAGTACCAACGGACCGAAAATGACAAATGGACCGTCTACGAATGCGAACTTCAACGCCCTCCTGGCGGCGGCCAACAGTACTCACAACGGAACTACCCTGCACAGTAACAGCAGTAGTGCGATTAGTAGCACGGACCGGGACACTGACTACGATGAGTATCCGAACGAAAGGGACGGCATGTATGACGGAGGAAGTACAAATCTGAAAAATCTTAATCAGAAGTTACTGCACCAGATGAATGAACATCACAACATCGACCAGGTAAATACTCGACTCGGTGGCTGGGAACAATGCAATTTCTTGTAACTACTTTTCCAATTTATGCGGCAAAGCACTAACCGAAGCGGGCAAAGACCTTCTGTGGCCATATTTAGCCACTTTGTCATCAGTCATAGTCGCCGCAACAGCAGAAGAGGAAAAGCAATCCTCTTCTCAAGATATGATCAGACAGAGATGGTGCACGCGGGGAGTGTAAGCTCTAGTGTGACGAACTTACCACGAACAGTTAATGTGACAAGAGAAACTTTCTTCTAGCAGCTCCTACCTGCTTTCAATGAAAATGAATCTCTCGGTTTGTTCGTATAGGCACTTGGGTTGGCTTTACATCTAGTTGAAAAATAATCATTGCAGGATAGGATGAACTAAGCGATCTGCGGAAGAAACTGATATCGTACATTGGTGGAACCGAAGTTGTATGAAAATTTTTCACTCCTGCTAAAAAAACACGGAAAAGCGTGCGATCACAAAACAAAAAAAAATATAAGATATTTTTCTAAATTTGATACAGTAAATCGATTGACGTTTTTTTCTTAATTGTCATTTTTGATTTATCATGCTATCATTTCGATGGCCTTATCAATGTCTTACTCACCAATCGAAGGCGTATAAGACACTAACGTAGTTGTTGATATTGAAATATGATTGTGTTGGAACTGAAACGTGTCTCAGTTGCTTTAACCAATTATTCAGATGGTTGAGCTTAAATGCTTATTGAACAAATTTTTACCTTCCTTCGAGAGAAAGGCTACGCTATCACTGTGAACCGAGGCCTAGAAGGACGAGTGTCTTATACCATTCGTATCAGTTCGACGAGATCACAAAATGCCTATGTGTATGCGACAAAAATCAGCACTTACTTTAGTTCTAGATGGCTAAACCGATTTTCATAAATTAAGGACTCTAAGACACAATTGCACAAATTTGCTATGGAAAACTGTACAAAATCCTAAACGGCAAAATCGATTTTCACAAACTTAGGCTCGAATGAAAGGCTTTGTTGCCACTTAGAATTTTTTCTTGAATTTTATTATTTCGGGTCCGGAATAACAGAGTGAGTGATGTAAAGATGAGCTAATTTCTAAAAAAAACACGTTCAATCCACCTAGTAGTGAGATGATACCTTTTTTTATCAATCCGCATGAGTTTTTTGCATGAATAGTCTTCGGTGTTTTAGTTCTCATGCCATTATTTTAATGATCGTCGTTTTCAGCGGCAATTTGTGATTTTAATCACTCAATACCATGTAATGTCGAAGCTGCAAATCGGATAGAATTTGAATCTAAGCGTGTGACAATCGATTGAACATTCCATGAGAAGTCGAAGAAAGTTTCATTTTAGAGTTTACGGTTATTTACGGTACTTCCAGAGGCGGTATTTAGGAACCAGCATAACCCAAAACTAAATATGACGAAGCTGCAATAGTTTTCAGTTCAACTTTGAAGCTTTTTAGAATTGTAATCTTCTATATCGGCATGAATTTTAAAAACTCATCACCCTGTAATTCTAGAATCGGAAATCAGAGTCGGATAAAATTCATTAACTTTGAATGGGACCATAAATCCGTTAATTTGAATTTTTGTTTTTGAAATTCAATTTTTTTAGAAAACGATTTGATACTGGAACCGGAATTCAAAATCAGTGTAACCGAAATCAGTTCAATTCACCTGAGGAGTTGTATAGTTTACATTTGATTCAAAATGTTCGAAAAACAGTGCAAACTGACTAAAAAGCAAAATGTTTTATAGAATTTTAAGACCTTTCGTTTGAATCTAAGATGGTTCTTAGATTTCATTTGAATCTTAGATCGGTTCAGCCATCTATGAGAAAAATGAGTTACACTATTTTAATTTCGTTTGACATATCATCCTGTAGCTCAGGAACCAGAAGTCGGATCCAGACGTAATTCAGGAACTTTGTTTGGAAACACTTCTCGTATGAATCTGAGTTTATAGAAAATGGTTGAGTCATCTCCGAGAAAATAGAGTGAAATTATTTTCCACACAAGCATTTCGTGATCTCGACGAACTGATTCCAATGGTATATGGGTGTTTTGTTCTTCCAGCATTCATTACTGTCAGTAGTTTAAATCAAAATAATTATGAAATTGCTTTCAACTCGAAAATGCTGCCATCATCTGGTTTACATTTGTCGTATTCGAACGATTATGTTGTGAAAAACGAACCGTGCTAAAATCGGTCCGAGGCAAAATGTCATGAAAAAGGATGCTGTGCACAGTCTTAGTGGTACTTAGAAACAATCGTATGTAACAGTATAAAAAATCGTGTTTCACCTTGCTCCCAAGCATTGCATTATCATATAGCGCTCAAAATTCCTACTACTGGAATAAGGGGAAAAGTCGCTTATACAAAAAAGTCGATATCTCCGTTAAAAATGGATGGATTTTAACAATCTATGGCTTGATGGATACCCATTACCGTGTGGAATTTAAGTCTAAAAACATATTCTGTTTTCAAGGTCAATTGTGACAGATATTGGCAGAAAACTGAAAATTTTGACATAAAACTTCGTTTAACTCAACAAGTAATCATCCGAGCTCAAAACCATTCAATAGCGTTTAGGGTGACAGGAAGACCTTTCATTTGCCACTAGTTTGATCAAAATCGGTCCAGCCATCTCTGAGATCTCGACCTCTTAGTTGACAACACACATACAGACACACACACATACACACACGGACATTTGCTCAGTTCGTCAAGCTGAATCGATTGGTATATGACACTCGGCCGTCCGGGTTTCGGAATTTTTTTCTTAAGTTCGAGCGAATTCTATACCTATTTTTTATGTTTATAAAAAAAGGTAAAAAGTAAACAAATGCCTCTAGTTCGCAGGTCGTTTAAATTAATGACCACACAAACTCACATCGGTCATACCGGCTCCCGATACTGGAAGTACCAAACATAGTGATCAACATACGCAAAAAGGAACTCATTGCATTTTCTTAGAGATATTCTAACCGATTTTCACAAACCTAGATTCAAAGGTCTTATGATTTCTTGCTAAATTCGGAATTACCGGGTTATGGGCGGAAAACCGTCACATACAAAAGCAAAGACTTCTGCTTCGATTGACTTAAAACTTGACAAATTATTCTTGAAATGTTTCATTATAACATAATACAAAAGAAAAAATATGAGTTTTTGAAAATGTTAGCAGCTGCGGGCTTCCTAAACTGATAAATTGTTTCCTTAGATTTTATAACCAAAAAACTCAAAAGCAGGTTTTGAAAGTCCGTGCCCATCGTCATTCAAAAATTACTGAACCAATTTTTTCAAATTTTGGACACAATTTCTACATGTAAAATACCAGAATCCACCGGTTTCCTTTTCGTTGTTTGTTACTTTGGGAGGTTTTACAGCTACAAAATGGTGGATCGTCTTGACTTTAAACAACCCACAAAATTATTTGAAAAAAAAAACATTTAAAAAATCAAACAGAAACGTTGGGGTCTAAAAAAACATCTACTCTACATCTAGGGTAAGGGCTCCCTATTTGATTTGATTTGTACCGTTACCTTAAAACCACGATTCATCCACTAAAATCACTACGATTTTTCATATTTCTGCTTAATTCGCCTTGCTCCACTTTGGGAACTGATTCACATTCCTTGGAAATTAAAATAATATTTTAAAAATCATCTAAGAACACTTCTGATATGTTCACTACTGTGCTCCTAATTTCATCTCAAAGGTTTTATATTCATCCTATCGTTGGTCCTTTATTCATCTCATAAATTAGTAATGGCGACAGCAATCAAAACCAAAATATTGCACTATTACACTCTCAGGTTCAAAATGTCAGAATTTTTCTTTTAAAGGGCCTAATGCCAACTATGAGACAACAAACTATATTTTTAGAAACAGTTTGGAATCATTTCGAAGTTTAAAATGTTTTGGATCGTTTTCGTTTTGAATTTAAAATTTTATTGTGCATCTAATATGGAGATCTTTAAAAAAAGAAATGTTACTATTTAGGCATTAGCCTTTCTAAAAACAAAATGCTAAACCAGAGATGCCATTTATACAGATTTATCTGTATTGTATATATTAGTGCGTTCGCATACTGATTTAAATCAGATTACAGATTTTATACAGATTTACTAAATTTAATTCAGATTCGTAAAGGTTCATAAAAAGTGAGAAGTAAAAAGTTATACTTTTCTCTCTGAGTGTATGTAAGTATTTGATTGCAGTACTTCTTTAAAAGTTTTCTTAATCAACGGACAAATGACATGTTAAAATGGAAATCTTTTGTGCAAATATTGATGATGAACACTGATAAACAGCCAATTTGAACTGATTAATTTTATTAGTGAAAATAGATAGAGCAGATACATATTTTCTATGAAAATATCTGGCATCTCTGTACACAGCAGCTGAAGCACATACACTTAACAGCGTTATGTACACTCAAAAAAATCCACACGTTAACCTTATGTGAAAAATAACGTAGATTCCAAAAAATGGCTTTGTCATCAGGGTTCACGTGATGTTTGATGATTGGTAAAATCATCGGATCATGATTGAATATGAAATGAACCATATGTCAGAATTATTGCTGTTGTCACATATATTTAATGTGTCACGTATTTACTTGAATTCATTTTGTCATGTTTATTTTGTGCTCGCAATATGGTGTCAGTTGAAAAACCTAGAACAAACAACATAGGCCAAATCCTTTTTGACCCTTCTACGGTATTTATCACAGTGATTTTAGGGTAAATAATTGCTTATTGATTTTATCGACAGTTATGAAGTCTAGCTAATTTTTATTATACTTTCAGATCTAATACTAGTATCAAGCAGAAGTATAATTAATAAGCAAATGTACCATTTGTTGAGTTTACTAAATGGCTCTGCGAACCCAATCATCAACAACTTATTTGCATGACCAATTGGCGAATTACGCGAATTCTGTGCACCAAAAATACGGAACTGAAACACAATTCAATTTTGTTTTTATCTACAGCGGAGTTCAAAAGGCAAACCCTCTAGATTGTGTTCCAGCACATCAATCGCATCTTGAACTAATAGTTCCAGCTGTTTGCTTCAGTTTAGCTGCTCCGGGGAAAGGATCAGATCATTCATTTAGAACAATGCATTCTGTATTTCTAATATTTTTCACCAGTGATTCAACAAAAATGAATTTAAAAGTAAAATTTGCAGAATATCTGCGTGCAAACAAAATTTATCGCAATTTTATGTCCAACAGACTATGTAATCTTTTAGTTTTTAGTACCAATATACATTATTAGGATTCAATATAGAACTTTATAGTAACAGTTACATGAAAATAATGAGACTACTATGTAAAATTTTGAGACGAATCGATTAGTAGATATTTATAAACTTGACGAACTGTAAATCTTGGGACGAAAATGTGTCCTAAATTGAAAAGTGAGTTTGTTTTAAATGAAAAAAAAACGATCACCGAAGAATTTAAAACCATTTCTTCCAATGAGAAAATGTGACAATAGCTTGAATAATCATTTTTAAACATTCTACAGTTTGGTTCAGGTACGCTGTGAGATATTATTAATATAATATCTATAGCTCAGATGAAATAGGGAGCCGTTACCCTACATAGATACTGCTTTGATTTGTTGACTTCTGATTAGTCTGCGCTGAGATACAGTGGACATCGCAAATCATGATTTTTTAAAAGCATTATCAAAAATACCTCTTCACCGACTTATTTTAATTTAAGGTGTTGCAAACATTTCTAACACGGTTTTGTGTCATGTTCGACCAGATAAACAATCTCTACTATGTCACTTTGAAATAATAAAAACACTGTTTCACTGTGTAATTCTTGGAAATTAGTGTTCTATTTGGAAAACCTTTTTCAAACAAATGGAACCAAATGAAGTTGCTTATCGCAGCTTGAATGATAACATTAATCATGTTATCAATAATAATCCGCTAAAAACCGAAACGAAGCTGTACCTTTTGGACAAAATGTACCTAGTATTTCTGTTTATATCGTACCTTCATCGTTGAAAGTACTTCTACCGGTACAATTTAAATTACATTGAATCGTATATTTCATGCCAAATATTGTTAAAACAAGAAAAAGTATTAACATCATACGTAGGGTAATTTCGTTTGGAAAAAATTTGTAATAGTGATTTGGCGTTCCCCAACATCTTAAAAACAAAATATGAAGGAATTGATGAGAACTCCTGGATTTTAATGGTGTAAACTCATAGCAGAATATCATATGTTACCTTTCGTAGCTCATTAACAAAAACGGATGCATCAAAACTACACTCGCTAATAGACTTAACCCGCTCTCAAAAAACATAGGATCCTCTTTTTACCATTCGATTCAACATCTAGAAATTCCCTCTTCTTCGTACGATCAACATTAGACGATCGTCTCGCAGATCCAACGAATGCTTTTTTCGGCAACTTTCACTTTTTTTTTACATAATTAGAAGTATTTTGTCAACAGATTCCATCTAGGCGTGGCATGCGTGTTTGTGTGCTAAGTTGTGATAGTGACGACGAAATTTCCGAACGTTGTTCCTAGCGTCTGGGCAACTCCGCTTCGGTGATTGCGTCGCCATAGAAATTAAGCGTTTCCGACGCACACTGCGCTCCGGTGTGTATTGCGATCGCGTTCAACGCAGGCATTGTTATTCGCAGGCACTCTTTCACGCCTCCGATTGAGAATGAGTTCAACCTGCAGTGTCCCTTCCAGCAGACGGGGTGCACGTACAGGCTCACAAACGGAACGCTGGATCGCGGTTGCCTGACTAAAATATTAATTATAAAACAGTGGAAGACGTTGTTTGCATGGCAGAAAAAAAATGAGAACTCGCAGCAAGCTAAAATAGTAGGATATAATTGTTGTTTTCTATTTTGCAGCTCCGTCAAATGGAAGGGAAACTTTTGTTTAGTTTCTAATTTTGTTTCGGTGTAAGTCTTTTTCCTCTGTGCACCACGTTCCTGCTGCGGTGCTTTGGATACGCGAAGCGCAGCGAACAAAAACGGCCAACTTGATTTCTACAATCAAAACCCAACAGTAAAATACAAGAAAGACACCGGTTGATGAACTCAATACCAATCAGCTTAGCAAGTTTTGCGGCATTTTTAGACGGACTCCTATGATCGCTCGCGCTACTGCGCAGTGCTCACATAGCCAAAACTTTGTGGTATTTTTTGGAGATACGATTACGAAACGTGTGCAGATCGTTGGGGCCATTTTTGACGCTTCACTCCCTCTCCTTTTGCCAACGCAGCGGTTCGGCTAAGTCAGTGGGGTTTTCAGTGTTGTTATTGTGATGTTGTTTTGATATTGCTACAGCACATAATCACCAGCCAGCGGATGGCCATTGGTGGTGTTTTGGCAGCGTAACTAGCGCGAACAGCAGTAGAAGATAGTGAACTTTAAGTAGAGTTTCTTGCCGCTTGAAACCCTGGGGAGGTCGCTGGCTGCTGGTTTATAGTTGCGTAAAAGAATCGCTTATTCGGAAATTCTTCACACTTCTCTGCACGCTCTGAACGGGGCAAAACCCTACACAGTTGAGTAATACAACAATTTAAGCTAGCCTACTGAAGACTAAATGTAGTCCGTGTACTACGCGGGATGAACTATGGCACTTTCCCTTTCGCGATATGTTTGAAACACGACAGGATGCTAATTTGTTTAGGCACGCTTCTCAGGTGGCAACTTGACGTAGCTGATAGAATCCGTAATGTTTAACAATTAGCTGAAGTTACGTCACTTTGCGTCTAAGAGACGAAAGCATATTAACGCCATATGGGATACATTTTTAGGTACGGCATACTACTTATGAAAAAAAGAGCGAATGGTACTTCTAAACCACGCTCTGGAATTTCCCATGAACTTTACCTAATACACTTCAATCGAAGTGATGTAAACAATTTGAAAACTTTAGAAAAAGTACGTTTCATTTCCCACATTAAAATTCATTGGGAACATTATAAACGGCATAATCGTATTGCAAACTTAACGCAATGTCGTCGTTGCCAAGGCTTCGGCCATGGAACCAAAAATTGTCATATGGATATACGGTGTTTGAATTGTGGTAAATCGCATTCGAAAGACGTTTGTCCAATGAATGAAACCACTGATAAATTTTCATGTTCAAATTGCAATGGAAATCATAAATCCAATTATTTGAAATGTCCTGTCAGGGAAAAAATTTTAAACGCTCGTTCGCTTAGACAACAAGTCAAATCAACGACCTTAAATTTACAGAACATACCTGAAAATTCTTCTAAGGCACCTGCCAATTCGTCTTCTAACGAAAACAATTTATTGACAGGTAGATCGACCTCGTCATCATCTTCTTCTAATGTCAGTTATGCTGGTATATTAGGTAGAAATCTATCTCCTATTTCTTCTAATGTAAATAATCAAAACACAGGACCGCCTTGCAGTTCTTCTTCTAACGAAAACAATTTATTAATAGGTAGACCGGCCAAATCATCTTCTTCTAATGGCAGTCTACCTACAAATATTCCTTCAATGCCATTCGCTTCTTTAAATGAAGTCGATTTAGGCGATATAACTGAAAATAAAATGATCTACCTACAAGATCAACTTTTTCAAATGATCATCCAAATGAATTCGACTTCATCACTTTTTGAAGCATTTCAAATCGGATGGAAATTTGCAAATAATATTATAATGAATTTAAAATTTAACAGTGATGTTAAATAATTATTTGAATATTTTAAATTGGAATGCTCGATCTTTGAAATCGAGTGAAGATGAATTTTATAATTTTCTCAAAGTTCACAAAATTCATATTGCCATTGTGACAGAAACTTTTCTTAAACCAAATGTAAAATTGAAAAGTAATCCACATTATGTGGTTCATCGATTTGACAGGTTTACTGGAATTGGTGGTGGAGTTGCCATTTTTGTCCAACGGCAAATTAAACATCGAATTTTACCTTCTTTCAATACTAAAGTTATTGAAAGCTTGGGAATCGAAGTTGAAACCATTCATGGAATTTATTTCATCGCTGGAGCATATTTGCCATTCCAATGCACCGGCGAACAATTAAATTTCTTCAAGGGCGATTTGCAAAAACTTACAAGATATCGATCGAAATTTTTCGTAATAGGGGACTTAAATGCTAAGCATGTCCAGTGGAATTGTAGGCAAAATAACAGTAATGGTAAAATACTTCATAATCAACTCTCAGCTGGTTACTTTACAGTTCTTCATCCCAGTAATCCTACTTGTTTCTCTTCCGTGAAAAACCCGTCTACAATTGATCTGGTTCTAACAGATCAAAGTCACATTTGTAGTGAACCGATTACTCATGCTGATTTTGACTCAGATCATCTTCCTGTAACATTCAGACTTTCCAACGAAGCTATAATTAATCCAATTAGTTCTATTTTCAACTATCATAGAGCTAATTGGTTGGATTACAGATCTCACATTGAAAATCATGTGGATCATGAAACTATTTTAGAAAATTCTGCGGACATCGACACAGCAATTGATAATTTGAATCATTATATTATCGAAGCTAGAAATCTTTCAGTTCCCAAAGCTCAAACTAAATTAAATTCTCCTATCATCGATGACAATCTTCAACTGCTCATTCGGTTGAAGAATGTTCGTCGACGACAATATCAACGTTCTCGTGATCCTGCTATGAAAAACATAGTTAAGGATTTACAAAAAGAAATTAAACATAGATTTACTCTTTTGCGAAATGAAAATTTCGCTAAAGAAGTTGAACAAATTAAACCATATTCTAAACCTTTCTGGAAACTTTCTAAGGTTCTTAAGAAACCTCAGAAACCAATTCCTGCTCTCAAGGAAGGAAATCAAATACTTCTTACAAATGGTGAAAAAGCTCAAAAGCTAGCTCAGCAGTTCGAGAGTGTCCACAATTTTAATTTAAACGTTGTGAGTCCTATTGAAAATGAAGTCTCACTGAAGTATGATCATATTTCAACCCAAGTGTTATCACACGATGACATTATTGAGACGAATTTTGATGAAATTAAATCAATTATTAGGAAACTCAAAAACATGAAGGCTCCTGGTAATGATGGAATTTTTAATATTCTTATTAAAAATCTTCCCGATGTTGCCTTGAGACTCCTGGTTAAAATTTTCAACAAGTGTTTTTCATTAGCTTACTTCCCAAAAAGATGGAAAAACGCTAAAGTAATTCCTATCCTAAAACCTGATAAAAACCCAGCAGAAACATCAAGTTATCGCCCAATTAGCTTACTTTCTTCTATCAGTAAACTTTTTGAAAAAATTATCTTGTTAAGAATGATGACTCATATAAATGAGAATTCAATTTTTTTACCAGAGCAGTTTGGATTTCGTCATGAACATTCAACTACTCATCAACTTGTCAGAGTAACGAACATGATAAAATCAAATAAATCTTCTGGGTTATCCACTGGAGTTGCTCTTCTAGACATAGAAAAAGCATTCGACAGTGTTTGGCACAAAGGTTTAATAGCAAAAATGTCTGATTTCCAGTTTCCTATTTATTTGATCAAAATGATTCAAAATTATTTAACTGATCGTACTCTTCAGGTTAGCTATCAGAATTGTAAATCTGAATTGCTACCCGTACGAGCCGGTGTTCCGCAGGGTTCGAGTGTAGCTCCAATCTTGTATAATATTTTCACTTCTGATCTTCCAAATCTACCCGTTGGTTGTCAGAAATCGCTATTCTGTGACGACACAAGTCTGTTAGCCACAGGTAGAAATCTAAGAGTGATCTGCAGTCGCCTACAAAGAAGTTTAAATATTTTCAGTGATTATCTGTCAAAATGGAAAATTAAACCAAATGCAGCAAAAACGCAATTAATTATCTTTCCTCACAAGCCAAGAGCTTCTTTTCTTAAACCAAACAATAATCACTTTCTCAAATTGAATGACTTGGAATTGACATGGTCTGATCAAGCTAAATACTTAGGTTTAACGTATGACAAAAAACTCACTTTCAAGGATCACATTGAAGGAATCCAGGCAAAGTGTAATAAATATATTAAATGTTTATATCCTCTTATAAACAGAAATTCTAAGCTCTGTCTAAAAAACAAATTGTTAATTTATAAACAAATTTTCAGACCAGCCATGCTTTATGCGGTACCAATTTGGTCAAGCTGTTGTTCCACCAGGAAGAAAACGCTTCAAAGGATTCAGAATAAAATTCTGAAAATGATTCTGAAGCGTCCTCCCTGGTTTAGTACAAATGAGTTACACAGACTCACAAATATAGAACCATTAGATGTAATGTCACATAATATTATAAGCAAATTCCGACAAAAATCGATGCAATCTTCAATTGAATCGATTCGCTCTCTGTATTAGTTAGTAAGTTAGTATATAAGTTCCTTTTCCCCATTACACAATACAAGTAGGTTTAGAATTTTCCCTACACAAAAATCTCAGAATTGCGGAAGCAAATGATGTCTTCATGGTAATAACCAAATCATATATATATAACAGGGCTGAAAAGTCACCACTTGTGGCTGAACACCCAATTTAAATCTTAATAATTTAATTTTAACTCATATTCCAATAAATAGTTATTTAAAAAAAAAAAAAAAAAAAAAAAAAAAAAAAAAAAAAAAAAAAAAAAAAAAAAAAAAAAAAAAGGTACGGCATACTGATGAAAAGGAACTGATTCGCATTATTCAAATATCGTATTTATAATAAAAATGAAAAATTTTGGATAATTCTGAAGATTAACAAGAATCTGATTTTATTGGAATAGCTATTCTATTGCAAAAAAATTTGCAGCTAGTGGTGTAATGATGGCTCGCTCATTAACGTTTATATGAATTATCGATAAAATTTTATTTTCGGAATTGTTTAGCACCGTCAATATGAACAGCTGTGATAAACATTTGTAAGATTTCGTACCCCTTTCGTGTCATCGTTCAGAAGATGATATAAAAATGTTTCACTCATCATCCAATAAAAACGTAATTACTGCAGTTGTAATATGCAGCAAAATCGATGTATTTTCTTCGATGATGTCAAATTACAATTTATTATTGTATGTTTCAAGACGAGACGTAAGATTTTGCAAAAAAAAAAACGCATTGAAGCATTAACACCGTAAAAGCTGAATTTTGCAATTCATTCAATCGTGTATCATTACAATGACAAATATGCAAATGAATCGTGTGTTGGTGGAATATTACGTCATTCAACAGTACATCATTTTCATGTAATGTTGAAAGAACGCAATTCTACGCATTATTTCAAGCCCACTTTTTTGTATACTTTCTGACTTAATATCGTACGATTTTTTTTCTACGTAGGATCCGAATAAAATTTAACAATAGTCGATAACTCACTCGATGTTAGTTTCATTCATAAATCAGTTTTCACTACTTTCGAAACCGGAAATTAGAGACCGGTAAAGCTAAAGTGAGTTTATCTGGTCATCAACTAACAATATCCAAAAATTCAAGTTCGTAGTCTTTTAACCATTATTTCGACTCTTCCGGAATTGGGATTAGAAAACCTGAATAGCCAAAGTGAAATTGTCTGACAAAAAACTAATAATATTAGTAACACACATTACAAATTTATTCAGTTTATAAGATTTCGTACCTGTTTTTCGTTCTCAATTATGTGACGGTTCGAATATTTTTCACAATCATCAATCATTAACTTCAGCACCATAAGTTTTTTTGAATAAAACTTTGAAAAAATTGGTCGAGTCATTTATGAGATTTCGGAGTCTTTTGACAACTATTTTCGGTTCTTCCGGAACCAGAAACCATGGATAGTTAGACAGCTCGTGAACGCTCCAAAAAGATTACGTGAAGCTAGCTCTGAACTCTCAAGCTGTGAATAGCTTCACGTGTACTTTTAACCCCTTCACGACCATAAGATGTGCAGGACAAAATATGTCAGTACAAGACAATATTTAAGAGAATAACACCAGATAAACATGGCAGGGTGCATAAGGTTGCTATAATTTCATGGGAAATATTTTTCCCTATGATTCTTAGAAATAAATAAAAAAAGAGTTGGGATTATTATATCGTAATTTAATTTATTGCTTTAATTGTTTTGATTATCAGAATAGTTAATAAATAGAAAGTTATGACATTCTACGAAACGATTTCATGTACTTGTTAACGTTGCACATAACACATTTATTATGTGTTCTATTTTCTATACGTCATTTTGCACAAACACAAAGGCCCATGGGGTTGTTCGAGCCATTGATGTGGAACAAGGCAACCAAAATTTCTTATGATCGACATTTTCAATCAAACAGTTTAATCAATCGTCACACTTTTGAATCCGCAAATGCACGAGAGTCTGCTTAGATTGAAATTTATTAGGAACCAACACCAAACACACGAACCCAGAATATAGACTCTATTTGTCGTGATTTGTATTTGTTTTGTAGCCGACGAGATTACATCAATATCCCAAATGTATGCAACTATATCTTTGTACATACTTGCGATACAGATTTCGATATTTAAGCTTTTCTTCTTTTCTTTTCTTTCTTCAAGCTTGTGTTCAAGTTTTGTATGCAAGCAGTTATTTTTATAGCGTTAAGTTTCTCTACCATTACTACCATTCTGCCATTTCGGTTGAAGCAATAAACTTTTTCTCATTACCAATCGGGTTCATCTTATATAAATTAGAAATTAATCTTAAGCACTCAAACTTTACCCTGGGGTAGTTGCAAATTACTCAGATGAAAACGACATAACATGGAATTTCATCCGAACTCGCATGACACAAGATCAGAGCATACCAATTAAAGCTTCAAATCGTTTTATGGCACTTTTTGTCTTGCTCTATAGCAACAACCTACTTCTGGTATGCTACACGTAGGACTGAAACATTAGCTATAATTTTGCTTCTATTTATAAATTCGCGTGGTTCCAACAGCTTCGCTTTTGCATTAATTGACCAATCAGAGCGATGCTTTCTCATTGATATATCGCTTATTCCTTCAAAAGCGTCGTCTATTGCAAAGAAATCCGGTATGCCACAGATTTTTAGCAAACAAAATAGGACACTGCTAGCTTTCAATCAACATTTCATTGATATATAATTGAAAATACATGGCTATGAACATTCAAATCAATACGTAAAAATATTTCCAATCAATTGGTGAAATAATATTACGGATTGAAACTAAACTGTGACAAACTAAACAAAGATGTGTTTCACATCAAAAAACACTATTTTTGCGATTTTCTTTTAGGGCTGTCGTTCGAAAAAATAAATTCGAATATTTTGCAAAATAAAAAGCATCATTCGAACATTTTGTATTTTTTTCATGGAAAAATTTTCATCAATAAGCCGGTGAAGAAGTATTTTTGAGGACTGGTTTCATGATTTGCGGTATCCACTGTATCTCAAAGTAGACTTATCGGAAGTCAACAAATCAAAGAAGCATAGTTGTAGTAGATGTTTTTCTGAACCATTCCATTCTTATTTATTTTATAAAATTTTTAAAATGTTTAGTCAAATTTACGATTTTTACGAAAAATCTGCCATTTTGTAGCTGTAAAACCATGCCAAAGTAACAAAAAATGAGAACGAAAATGGTGGAGTCTGGTATTTTACATGTAGAAAAAGTTGTTTTTTGTCAAATTTTGAAGTCAATCGAAGCATGCCTCTTGGCAGTTTGAGATCAGTAAACATAAAGGCCCATAGATCCCAGAGTTTTGTTCCGATAGGCTTGAAAACGTGACAAAATATTCTTTAAATGTTACGCTAGAAGAAAATATAAAGAAAAAATAAATTATTATTCAAAAGTAATAACCTACCCGCCCCTTAAGCATCTAAAAAGTAATCATTAAACTTGTTATTGCACTCGTGAACTTTTAAGCAGTAGGAAAGAAGATTTTTTCAGATACTGTGGAGCTTTTGCGTACATAAGGTACAATATTTTCTCACAGAGATCGCTTTTAAAGGACAATTGAAACTTTTTGAATGTGAAACACAACTTAGAAAATATCGTAGCTGAAAAGATCGTAGCATCTTTGTACGGCATCTATATTGTTCTATTCTCAATCTCGCCCCGTGGTGTCGTTCCGCAATAGAATACTTCATACACAATCCCCCTAGTCTACATTATCTTCTGTTCCCCCAAAATGGCACTGATATGTTTTAATGAATCTTTCTAAGTCGTTTAGCTATAACAGCTTCATAACAGCTTGGTAATCAACATAATGAGCTCCGCGGATGTAACTTCGACAGCTACACATTTTTAAGCACAATCACTTCATTCAGAAGTCATTTGAAAAAGACTGATATATTCGAAATTAGTTCGTTCTGTCATTTACTAATTTATAAATCGAAATAGCTTTTCGATGTTTTGTATCGTCACTTAGTCATTTGGTCAATCTGTGTCTTTGACAACAACTTTTGATGCTTCCGGGCCCGGATAAATGGGTGCGGAATATGCGAAATAAGTGAACTTGTTCATCAGCTAACAAAAATAAACTAATTAAAAGAATTTTAGGAAAAGTTTCAAGGAAATAACTACTTTTCACATCGTTATATGTAAAAGTACAAATTCTCTTTTCAACACGTATTACTATGTAATTTCAAAGTTGGAATAAATTGAACAGCTTTCCGTTTGATTTTACGTTTGACCATATCTTAAAAAAAATGAGTGCATAAGGAAGTTAGATTTGTTAGCACAAACTTATGCAATTCTCATATTCATTTTCGAGTAATGCGTACGGAGATAATTATTCAGCACATTGCATTTGTTATCCATGAAGAGTACTCTTTTAAAACATTAGATTTCGAAGTGCATGCTCAAATGTGTTGTTTTGACAAAATGCGTCTTAAAATGTATTTCGAACACCTCTTCTTCCACAGGCATTTTAAGTTCAGTAATGTTCAATAGATAACTGCCCCTCGCAAAATTATTATCTCCATGCAGCGTTACACAGTGCATTCCAAAACCGCAAGTTTGAGTTAAACATAAATTTTACTGTCTAGCATTTTATCGACAAACCCATTCTTCTGCACCGTAAACATACCAAACACAAACACGATCCGGATTGATAACGACGTCTAATATTTGTTGTTGTTTTGCCTTGGCCGCACTCTGCCAGCCGTTGGCGGTCGTCGTCAAACAACCACTTTCACTTTTCGCAACTTTGCCTCTACCGGATGTTCTGTAAAGACGCCGCAAGCTGCCCTCAATCTGTGGCTCCTCGCGATATGGTTTGGAATCTTTTCTTTATTTTGTTTCTATCCACACGTTTCTGCTGCTTCGCAACTTTCACTTTGTCGCGCGTTTAAGTTTTCTGTGGCACGCGAAAATGGCGATGAACAAGCCTAGCTCTAACCACGGTGCGTTCCTAACTTCTGCATTTCCTCGCACATTTATGTTATAAAATCATTCTCCCGCGGCAGGTCAACTCCGCCATAACCAAGGTCACTCAAGGGTGTTCTCGGGCCGATGCAAAAGTTCGTTGCCCGCTCGCTGATGACCAAGCATGGAAAACTTTCACTTGCAGAAGCAAAGAAAACTTTCACCGCTGGCATCAGTCGCTCGGTTTGTACATACGTGAATGCATATGCCATTCATAGCCGACCACATCAGGTGACATTTTACCCTCGGGGCATCCTTTCGGGCCGGAGGGGACTTGCGAAGAATCAAACATTTCGCTGTTTAACCAACCAAGCAAGCCAGCTCGAAACGGATAACAAAAGATTTGGCGTTTGGAGCTGGGTTACGAAAGACGGTTATTTTTCAAGAAGGACGGCTCCGCATGTCAGTCGAGCGTAAAAAAGCTACCCATCAGAGCTCAAGCAAGAAGCACACGCTCGCTGCATTGCGAAATTCATAAATAAATTAAGATTTTTTGTTTGCTCTGGCTCCACGATTGCAACATCTCGCGGAGAGTCTGTATGTATGTTTGTGCTGCTTTTTTTAGTGCCACACTAAAAGAACAAGTTTCGCTTTTTCCCCCCTTCGACTGATCTCGTTACCCCAGAGGCATGATAGTATGCCAGTTCACGAAATTATTTAGTTAAAGATAATATTGTAAAAAATAAATCTTAAATTTAAATATTTTTATTTTTCTATTAACTTTAGTATCTACTTTCCTGGAGAGGCTTCCACGGAAATATGTGCAAAGGTTTCCACAGTCTTCAGCGGGATGGACAAATGGTTGATGTCACTATTGCCGCCGGTGGAAAAATTTTCAAGGCACACAAACTGGTCCTTTCGGTATGCAGTCCGTACTTCCAGAAGATTTTTCTCGAACATCCATCGCAGCATCCGATTCTGTTCATGACAGATGTGAATGCACATCACATGGCTGGCTTACTGGATTTTATGTACAGCGGACAGGTGGATAAATTGCACGCATCTAAGTATCGAAGTGCTTACTTTAACGGTTCGTTTTGTTTTCTGTTTCTAGGTAAATGTTAAATACGAAGATTTGCCCAACTTCTTGAAAGTAGCAGAAGCTCTGCAGGTGAAAGGACTACACGGAGAGGTGAGTTCGTTGTCCTAAGCCCGTTGAAGTCACTTGATTTTCACATATGTATTTTTTTTCGTTACCGGCGCAGAGTACCAACGACAACGAAGAGCGTGACTATCAACAGCAACAACAGCAGCATGCCCTTCGTTTGCAGGAGCAACAGCGTTTGTATCAGCAGCAACAGCAACAACAATCAATGGCTCACCATCAACAAAACTTGGCCCATCAGCGCCAACAGTTGATCCAAGCAGCCCAGCAACAAGCACAAGCAGTTGCTCACGCCCAACAACAGCAAGCGGTGCAACAAGCACAACAGGCTGCAGCAGCCGCAGCTCAGCAGCAACAGTTGATTAATCGTAACAGTTTCAAGGAGCTGATGAAGGCCAAACACGCAGCCGCTGCCGCAGTACTGAACGAAGACTACTTGAACAATAACGCAAATAATAATAATAACAACAACAACAACAATAACAACAACACCAATAACAACAACGCTAACCTCAACAACAACCTCAGCCCCATAAACAACAACAACCTCTCGCAGTTCGGTGTACAGCAGGTCAATCCATCGAAAAAAATGCTGGACAGTCAAAAGTACCAGAAATATTATTCCAAACGGAAATTGGTTCAACAGTACGAGCAGGAAATGCGAGCGGAAAAACGAAAACTTGGTATTGAAGATGTGATTCAAGCAGCCGCAGCCGCCAAAGCACTGAATCTCCGACTAAACAATGGTGGAATGGCTAGTCCGGTGGCTCCCGGAACACCCGTCCCGAATCCACCGGAAACACCGACCAATGGCAGTACAAGCGGAACCGACGAAGAACCACCTCCACTGATACAGAACATCAAATCCGAACCAAATTACGACGAAGACGAAGGCATGGAAGTGGATCAGGATCATCATTCGCCAATGAATAACAATAACAACAATAACAATGTAAACATCAACAACAACCACGAGGAAGATTATTACAGCCAGCGCGAATCGGTCATCGGCAAATCAATCAAGCATTCCATTCTCGAGCCAAATATAGTATTAAAGCAAAGCGATGAGTGTCTCAACACAAACAGCCAAACGGGTAGTCTTAATCTGTGCAAGAACGTTAGCTAGGACAGAAGGTCCTGACAAACGGCGGTGTGGCGTGAGTGGGATTAAGTAGCCTATTAGAATGAGTGTGAGTGCGTGTGTGTGTTTATCAGTAAGCGTGAGTTGCCAATTTGCAACATGTAATATTTATATTTATTTATTTTTTGTTTTGTTAAATTTGTTTAAGTTTTCTTTCTAGATTTTAACTAAACTTGTACATACAATTTCAGTCTATTTTCTCGGCTATTTGTACGCTTTTCGTCATTTAACTTATTTATCATATAGCTTAGACTCGTGAAGTGATCATAGAAGCTGTTTTGTTTTTCTTTTTTTATATATTCGTAAACAACGGAGGTTTTACAGAGTACATATATTTAGAAAAATCTCCTTTGTTTCGCTCGAGGTACTGACAAGGTTTATTTTTTTTTTCACTTTGTTCGTTCTGTTTCTATTAATTGTTGATTATTTTTGTAAGTTAATGCCTAGAACTAAGAATTCAATGAAACAAAACCTCATTTTATTTTCAATAACTCGGATGTAAGTGAATGTTTTGTGTGCGTATGAACACGTGTGTATTATAAGGCTTCTCTGTCAAACGAATAGAAAAGAGCGACGTCATTCAAAGCCTTCAACATAATTTTTCTCTCACCTGTTAATTTGTGATCTATGTCCGCTGCAAAGCTATAGGGTCTGAGAACAAAAGCCGAGTATGGCAAGTTGTAATAAAACTTCAAAGAAAAAGAAATTATTAGAAGCAAAAATGAGGTATGCGAAACTCAGGTCGTACTTATTTAGTTCTTGTGGTTTAAAAGAAAAACTAGCTGAATTATCAACGGATTTGGTTTGCTTACGTAGATGATTGTTTAGTTTTTGTTGGTTATTTGAAAGATCTATTTAGTTTAATTGTTTTATTGTTGGAATTGTAGCGAATTCAAAATTCAATCAAGATTCTGCGAATCTTCACATGAACCGGAGAAATATCAAACACACAAATCCATCCATGTTTGATTTCATGTCAGGTTTCCCAATACCCAGAGAGAACGAAAAAAGTTTAAAGAAAATTCCCAGTTGATTATCCTGCCAGTATGCAAAAATAAATGCAAAACGAAACCCTATTTATGACGTTACAGCTGAACAAAAATCTGAGTACCAACTGCCAACTAATACAAACAGTGGCATCTATTGTGCAATTAACCCATTAAATGTTGTGAGAATAATAAGTAATTTAATCCTAGACTAAAAATTACACGTGCGAAACAAAAAAAAAACAAATTATGTTGTAGAAGCAAAATCAAATCTTCTCACCTCACCTTAGTCCATGAATGTTAATATCGAGAGTGGCTCTGTTTGATTCCACACATTGTTTCTCGCGATTATATTTGTTCTTATGTTTAAGCATGAACTCATATTTACGTTAGCTATTTCTATTTTCGGGTTTATTTATTACCACTCTTCTTGTCTCCCCTTCACCGGTGCCTGTTTGGTTTATTTGAACCTGTATTTTCAGCCCTATTTAGTGTTAACAGAACAATAAGTGATGTTTTCGTTTTCGTTAGCGGGAAAAAACAACAACGGAAAGATAAAATAGAAGATTTATATACATAGCAAATGAGTGTAATTTAAACGTTGCTTAGTCTAAGTGAGATATAGATAATTGGTAAATACACATACAAAATAATACAAAAACATACTATGAGTGTTAGATTTTTATAGAAATATTGATATTTACAACAGCAGAATGCATACATGTGGAAAACAATAATACAATTTCACGTCGAAGCGGAGTAAAAGATGACTCACTAAAGAAACGTAAAAACTTTACATACCTTACCTGAAACTAGTAAGACGATGAAAGGACAACTAAAATATACTAAGTATACACTATAAGGCACGCTAAGGCGAAATGATACAATAATTTTAGCTTAAAAGATACACAGCGGTGCACAAAAATCGCAAACTACAACATTCGAGTGATATCAGGCTGCATTAAGAATGCCGGGCACAAGTGTGTTGTAGCAACTGAGTATCTAATAAAATAATACATACTAACAGAATTATTTATGTCCATGTGTAATAGATAAGTACAGCAAGAAAAAAAGCTAAATAATCCGACAAACTATAATTGTGTGTGAACATCAACAGTTAAAGAAGGCGGGAATTTACGAAAATATATTTCTATATTTGTATTGTGTAGCGTTCAGAACGCAGTTGTTAAGAAAAATAAAGTACGGACACAAATGCAACCCCATAGTCCCAACCAGCCAATCAACTCATTGAACCAGCGAACCAGTCGTTGTCATGACACTCCCGAATACCCGTAGGATATGCGAAAACACCAGCGGACGGTGGTCTTCTGAGCCCATTCCAGGAAGTGATTGCAGTACAAACCGGCGTATATCGGGACAACGAGAGCGAAAAGTTTGAAATAACTGCTCTCAACAATTTCATCCATAGAACAAGATTTAAAGAACGCTAGGATACAGTTTAGTGCAAACAAGTTCAAGTTACAGCAGGCTCTTGAAAAACTAATTATTACTGGCAAATGCATAGACATATGAATACGGACGCGTACACAAAACAGTGAAGATGAAATATATACGATCTTTTTGTAGTTTACAATACTTTATGTTGAAATTACAGAGACAAACATATTACACGAAACATAAAACAATGTTTAGACGAGATTTTTTTTGTTACATTTTATAAAATTGAAGTTTACTATGAATATATATTCTATATAATAATAAAAATGTCGTTTTATTAGTCATACCACCACAAAAGCTTGATATTGGTCATCTATTGAAAAATCTAAATAACCTGAATAAATATTTGGCACTCTTTCAATGTAGGAAGCGAATGAACCAAACAATCATTTTCCTGTTTTGAATGTTGAATATGGGGCTGATGTTTTGTAATATTATATTATCACAACTAAGGCATAAAAGGGTAAAAGGAAGAAAGAAAATCATTTTGACGTAAATACGTCTTCCTTTATTGGGGAAGACTTTTCTAAAGTAACCCTGGAGAATCGAGCATGCTTCGCTTTACTCGGCCGCCACCGCGTTAAATTATAGTCCTATCTTTATGGAAACCCATCCGACAAAAAACACACACACCGCATCGCAAAGTCTATCTTCACTTTCTGCTTTGACGTCAGACACTGATTTGAGATACTGTTTTTATATCTTTTGCTGCCTACATCAGCGTCATCATCTATTTGATGATCTCGGCTGATGGGCGATCGCAGCAGTGACGATTGTGATCTCGAACACAATATGTTGAAGGACAAATCATATGACTTGCAATGATTTGTTTTAGTTTTGTTAGAACGTACACACTTAAACAGTATTTTCGAGCTCGGCAAAGTTAGATATTACACAATTTTGCTGATTGCTCAGTAATAAATATTATGTTTTTAGAGATTCGGTTAGTAGACTTACTGATTTTCCGGCAAAGTGGTTCCGTGTTGGTCCTCTGCCAACATAGTTCAGGTTTCATGACCATAGAGAACAACCGGTCTAATGTGCGTTCTGTAGATGGTCAATTTCGTGCTGTGGCGTACTTTTCTCGATCGAAGGGTTTTTCTGAGTCCAAAGTACGCACGGTTCCCTGCCAAAATACGTCTATGAATTTCTCTGCTGGTATCCTTATCGGTGATCACCAGTGAGCCCAAATACACGAACTCGTCTATCAATATTCGTGGTGGGAGGCGTAGTGTTTCTTCTCTAGAGCCTCTTCCTCTCATGTATTTTTTTTTGAGGCATTTATGGCCAGTCCGATACGCCTAGCTTCAGCTTTCAGTCCGATGTAGGTTTCCGTCATCTTGTCAAGGTTACGTATTACAATATCAATATCGTCAGCGAAGCCAAAAGTTATACGGACTTTCGAAAGATCGTGCCACTCGTGTCGATCCTCGCTCTTCGAATCACACCTTCCAAGGCAATATTGAACAAGATACAATAGAGTCCATCACCTTGACGTAGCCCACTCCAAGATTCGAAGGGACTCGAGAGCGTCCCAGAAACTCGGACGTAGCACATCACTCTATCCACCGTTGCTTTGACCAATCGCGTCAGTTTAACTGGGAAACCGTATTCGTGCATTATCTGCCATCTATTCTCGATCGATTGAGTCGTATGCCGCTTTGAAGTCAATGAATAGGTGATGCGGGGGTACGTAGTATTCACGACACTTCTGAAGTACTTGTCTTATCGCGAATATGTGATCCGTAGTGGCACGGGCTCTAGTAAATCGCGCTTGGTACGGCCCTATGAATTCCTTAGTTCTTGGTGATAAACGACGGCAAAGGATTTGGAGTACCTTGTAGGCGGCTTGCACGTAGAATGCTTCCTTCTCGTCATCGAGTCTCGTCTCATGTGGGTAGTGCACGTTGATGATGCTGTAATTGAAGAAACGGCCCTCGATCTTCAATACGCACATTCTATCACTGGTTTGCTGCCACCCAGTCACGCGCTGGCGCATCTTGCCTAACACTACAAATCCAGTTCCTAGAACGTTGGTTGTGCCACAGCTCTGGTAGAAGGTAGCCGCTCGATGCCCACTTTTCCACACCTTCTGTCCCGTCCAACAAAGTTCCTGCAGTGCTACGACATCGAAGCCGCGGATTTGAAGCTCATCATGTAGCATTCGGTCGTATCCTGGGAAGCCAAGCGATTTGCAGTTCCATGTACCAAGCGTAGTCCTTATTTCGTCGCGTGATGCGTCGGATAGGCTCGCTCTCTGTAAAGAGAAGGCAAGACACACAGATGGCGATATCATTGCCAAAATATATATGACGTTTATGAAGTACCAACTTTCAAAAGACTCCGTGTGAAATTTCATAACATTTCCATAAGTGACAGCCATTTAAGTGGAGCTACTTCTGTCATTTTCAAAACAAATTGTGTGTTACTTTATCATTACTCTTTTGATGAGAAAAAAGGCTGCACAAGCTCAGCAATGGAGTGACTCCAGAAAACATAAAAAAGTCCACAAATTGACTTAGCTGTTCGGAGATTTGCGACTTTAGTAAAGAATTTCGTATTTTAGAAGGAAGCACATTTCAATATAAAATACGATAAAATGGCAACGTATTCTCGATATCCGGTTACTCAGAGCAATAAACACATGATAATATTATTCGAAAATTTACTAACAATCAAAGCTTTCTTGTGATGCATGTGGGAATGCAGAGGATTCATCGATTTCTAGTAACAACATACACTTCGAATTGCTTCCTAATCCACCGTATAGTCCAAATATGGCCCCCAGTGACTACTGGTAATTCGCTGATCGCTGAAACAAAATTCAACTCAAATGAAGAAGCAATTGCTAAATGTGACTCATATTTTGATGCAAAAAACAAATCCTTATACAAGAACGGCGCCTAAATGTTAGAGAAGCATTGGAATGATTGCAATACTCTTTGAAGAAGATTTCTGTGTGTTTTTCTCAATAACACGACTTATTGAGTGCTGTGTTAACACCCTATTCTCGATTTGGCAGCATACATCATTTTAAAGATCCATTAGTAAGAACTTTGAATGTAGGAAAGTTTTTCTGCATCCATATTGGAAAGTTTATGAGCACTCCCTTACTCTTTCCATGTGGCCTTGCAAGATACACACATGATTGGCTGTTTAATTGATATCGTTAATTATTTAGTTATACAATCAACATTGATCAAAGCCTATAGAGTCGAAATAGAAGACACTGTTATTATAGTGTATAGAACTATATATCTCTTATCTGTGTGGTAATTTTGAAGCTCCATTATTGATCATTTCCACGTGTATACGCAACTAGTGTTCTAGTCTTTCATGAATTTTCATCACTCTAACGGAACATAATTTCTCTTCTTGCTGCAAGACCACATGATTATACTCGAAGACTAGAATCTGCATTTGGTCAGCGATTTAATAGGAAGCAATCTTTATCACAGTATATGTAATGATAACGTATGTTCCCAGAAAAAGTTTCTCATGTTCACGAACATAGAAGGAAATTATCAATGATAATAATAACAGTATTGAAAATCCAATCCGCTGGCATGTTTCATGAAGATGTTCCGAAAATTCACCCTGTTGTATCTTGAATATTATACACAGAACCAACGGGAGCGCAGGACTGTTTCGCTTGTCTGGCGATCTCTGCAAATACAGCAAGTAAGCACTGCATCTACTGGGTGCTCGAGACAAACAAAATCTTGCGCTCTTGTTACCTCTATAAATCTAATTCATTCTGTGCCTCATCTAATTAGTATTTTGGAGCATTTATTAGCCTTTATAGAGCTATCAATATATACATTAAAAAATAGAGTGCTGTTTCGCAACTCGTATAAGGTGCATAATATTTCATGTGATGGTGACTACTTAGATGGGTTCACGGTACTTAGCTGCGTTTATTATCAGTAGGTTGATCCGATCCGGTACTACTTCAAAATTTGAACACCTAACAATGTGTTTCATATGTTATGAGTTTTTCTATATAAATATAGTCTTTAATGAGTGTTGATAAAACGGCTGTATAACTCTACCGTTACTCTCATAGCTACATATCAAGTGGGACGATTTGGTCATGGATAAAAATTAACTTGACGGTAAAAAAGTAAAAAAAAATATTCTGGTTTTATCTTTTGATATTTGTTAGAAATTTTCGGCTGTTTTAATTACAGCTGGTTCCAGGAATACACTACACTATTTCAATTAAACCCAATAAAACGCTATTTAGCATGAATTTGATTTATAGAAGTAACAGAAGCGCAGTCTCTAACACACAGCAGGCGCAGCGTTTGAGTTGACGTTGCGATAACCTGTGCTCCTGTTACTTCTGCGTATGATATTCAATATTTTTTTATCAGTTGCATAACAAGCTTCGTGATTTGGTTTTTATTAACGTTTGTTTCTTATTTTTATAACTAGCATCCGTCCCGGATCCATCGGGAATAGCAGTTGCGCTATATGATAAGTATAAAATGTGCTTATTGCTTTCCTCGTATTCAAAAGCTGTAGCATGTGAACATCATTAGATCAAATTGAGTTGTCTATTTGATCTCACTCTACTCGAATATGTAATCACTTTGAATTACGAATTTCGAGGCTCAGCGAGATAGGAATTTGGCAGTAAGGAATCTCAGATTATATGTTATTTCGACTAATTGGAACAATGAACAACTATCTCGTTTCTGTCCGCAGATAGCACCATACTGTCGATAGCAAATTTTTAGTTCTTGTGTAGACATTAGGATCATTTGGTGAATAATTAATTTGAAATGAGGATTTAGTAAGTCATTTGTTTGCTACAGATAAAATGGGTTAAATATTGATACTTCGTGAAAATCTGATTATTTGAAAGAATAGGTTTCTACGTCTTTCAAATATTAATGCGAAATCGTTGTACTATATGAAGCTAGTGTGCTAAAATGTGATCTAGTTTTCTGAAATTTTCATAGCTTTTTTCTGTGGAAAGTTGTTTAGGACATCAAAATTTCTGATGGAAGACAGATTACGATATATCGCTGAAACATGATGATTTTGGAAAGAATGTTCTCTCATTTGGTGGCGCTGTTCAATCTGATGTTTTTATCATAATCAGATTTCGATTTGTTCTCCTTTTGATGTTTGACTTTACTCGGGTACGCAGACTGAACATTTTCAAAGAGGTTCAGTTTTTGTTCATCGGCAAATTTATTCATAATGTATTCCGCAAAGGATATAAAGGCTACGAAAATTCATTTCATAAAATCTTCGAGAATCATATCAGATATATGCAATGTGCGAACTTTTTTCTTAAATATCATCGAGGAAAATATTCGCTAGTGAACTTTTCACAACTGATTTTTTTGCCATGTGAGATCAGTTTCAGTGAGAACCGCGTTTGCCAGAAAATCTGTAGTGAACTTTGATTTTTCCCCAACATATTCAATGTTATATCCACACTAATGGTATATGAGATGACTACTGGAGTCGTTACCCTATGTATTCTTAATAATTTCCTGATGACTCTTGGCATCCATTTTAACTGGTACACCTTGCGGTTCCACATTAAGGATCAAGAATAAACCAAGTTAACTTGTGTTGGTAATTTGTGTATTACGTACATTTTATTTGGTACATATGTCATAGATCTATGTATTCATATATGCAGTGCAACGAGTTTATCAAAGTGGCTTGCACGATTGAGTTTCAAACAATCTTTTTTAACAATAATATTTTCTCAAATGAATGGTAAGCCTGACATTTTGGGATGAAATATCAGTTTTGATCAATTTTTCATCAACGTTTGATGGAAAATTGCTTACATTTTACGAATGTAGATTTTAATTCCCTAATAAAAAAAACACTGACCCTAACACTGCTTCAGGGCATTTGTATTAAATTGCGCTACACAAAATGAACAAAACTAAATATTTTCTGTTACAAAAGCAGTTTTCCGGAAAAATAAATAGTTTTGCGACAATATTTCATATCCATTGCCTTTCGCGTGTTAAATTAAAGGTTCCTATTTTGCATGTTTACTTATAGAAGGTTCGTAAATCTTTATATCGCAATAATTTCTGCAAGAAGAAATCCATATAGGCATGTGTTTGTTGCTATTTGATTAGCGTCAGTGAAGTAAGCTGAAACTGAAATAATTTTACTCAGGCAGTTTTAAGGAAAACGGAAAAGTTTTCGACAACGATTTTCGCTTTTCTTGAATTGGAATTTTAAGCAGAATGAACTGATTGGTTTGTTTTTCAACCATATGGAAGATTTATTGATTAAAATCAGGAAAAGAAGCGTCGGAACTTGTTTTTACGCACACATTGTTGACATTACTCATACGCTTGCAAAGAGCCTTGCTCCTTAACCAATAAGCATGTAAAGGCAATGCTACTTACCACGTAGGTAGCCGGGTTATGCTAATGTCGTTTTCGCTTGATGCCAAACCTTTACCTTGATCTCATTTATAGAGTCACCATGTTATTTGGTCGATTACTCGACATTCAATCAACGAATGGTAATTGAAACGGTTACAATATCTCTGCGTCGGCTCTAAGAAGCAAGATTGCTGAAAAAATAGTTCGAACATTGTGCATTTCTAAGTGTTATAGTGATTCGAAAACTCGAAGCAAATGGACCTATTTCCATCGTACCCTTGAAGAAAATCTATCGAACAGAGACAGCGGATCTCACTCTAACTATATGAGATGACTACATATGGAGCTGAGATGCATGGGCTTACCGTTACTCTACCTACAACAAAAGATCTATACAGTCTATACATACAGAAACACTGCAGACTAACTAAACTCTAAAGCCGAAGTGAACACCAGAGTTCTGAACTGAATGCTGCAAAGAAGTTGAGCTACACACAAGACAAATATAATGCATGAGGTACTTTAGTTGTAATGAGACAGTGATATTTCACTTGTAATGCGAAAAGAACGTACATTTTTCTCTACTTGAACGTTTGCGGATCTATTGATTTCGCATTTAATTTCCTTTGCGTGGTACACATACACATACTTTCCCAAACTCTTCACTAGCTCCGTTTCCTAAAAACTATAACAAGTTCATCCACCTTTCGTGTTACCGCAATTCGTTATTGATAAATGGTTTATAGTTAATCTGTTTTCGATTTCATAAGTTTAATCAGAATTATTTCTGCTCATTTCTCATCTAAATTCTAATAAATACACAACGCACGTGCCGGCATTACCGCAGTTTAGTAATAAGATTTAATAACAAACTGATGGATGGGCGGTAGAGCTCCTTTTGCAAATTACATCATCAGATTAGCGATTTGTTTTTCATTAAAGCTTTCCATAGGCTCCGCTCAAAAATTGGCTCTTTCGTCGGTAATGAGGTTATAAAATATGAATTTCTAGTTTTTCACTGTGTTGTACTTTTTCATATGAATAGTAAATAACATTGGGCATCTTCCAGGCCGTTATTGTGTGGCCATAACATCCCATTGCTCTTTCTGAATTTATACGTAATGTCGCCTTGGCTCGGTTCGTATGTTAGCGAACGAAGAGATTCTTATCTTAATAAAGCGAAATGTCATATTTCTTTAATATTGCATTTTTATTAAGTAGTCTTCTATAGTATAACAATTAAAACATGCCTTATCCAATAACAGGGTGACTTTTATCGTGGTTATACAACCAAGTTTAAGCTGAACGCAAACGTGTCTGTAGATATGAAGCAAGAAAGTACGATACATTATTGGTCAAATGTTTAATATGTCGTGCGATTGTTTTTAAATTACATCTACGTAGGATCAGGACACTGAACCTTTGCGCATTTTTTGCATTACCTTATGATAGTTTTCCCTAACATATCCAATAATGAACAAAATGAAAAAATAATGTTTTTCGCTGCTTTTAACTGACGCTATGTCTTATTGCGGTATTCCTTGTTTGGTTTAAAATAAATGGAATCTTCCCAGTATGATTATGGGTTTCGATACCATTTTTCTTTGCCTTTTCATATTAGAATTTATTTGTTTAGTTACCTTTTTATTGCAGACTGTATCACGACAGAAAAAACAAACTCTTTTCGTAGAAATCCGATTTAAACATTCTCGTCGGAATAAGTCAGACACCAGCTTTACGTCCATGGATTACGATAAGCTGAGTTTGATTTGATGTTGATATCATTCCTAAGAAGTAATATCATAGGCAAACATAGTTGCTGAAAAGCAAAGCAAAGAGGAAGTGCATACTTATTAGCCCAAAATAACTAAAGGAATAAATTTTTAGTTTTGAATCACTGTTCAATGGTTTGAAACTAATTTGATGAAGCCGCTGAGTATGGGTATCGACCACTTACATACAAATTATGTCAAGTGATGTTAAATTGTATGAACTCAAGGGTTAATGTTGCCATTATCCCTACATTTTACTATTTTAAGCTGTCAATATTATTCTGAGATTATGCCATGCCATTATTTGAATAAAATAGATATTTTCCAAATACGCTTGCTTGCTATGTTGCCATTTTTCTTCTAATACAGTACACACAATCGCACTTGCGTGTAATGTGGCACAAATCTCTAGAAACAAAACCGCCGAAACGTGCCGATTGAACCAATTCGTTCTGCGTGTAATAGAGGTATTTATTTTCTGACCGAAATCAGTGTAGTGTCAGTATAGGAATAGACAATGTTATTAGATTTTAATTCCCTTCTCATGACAGCTCGAGTCAAAAATTCAATCAATGACCCAAGAAATTTATTATAGCTCCCATTAGAATGAAGAACAATTCTCAAATGTGAATGAAATCTATGATATCAAATTCGCACAAACAATATGGGAAATTCCATGACATGTACCAAGAATTCTATGACATGTACCAATGACCTGTTCGATGTGCTGTTGCCAAGTTGTTGCCAAAAGAAGAAGGAAATGCATAAAGCTGTCATCGCTTACTTTCAATAGAAGTTTTTATAGTTTATAAATAAATTTCACATTTTGTAGATTTTGTTATATGCACTATCATCGGTTGTCGACAGATGCGAAATTAGATGTAATATCTAATAAACTTTTAAACTTCACAATCACAAAGTAAAAATTATTAAAAAAAAACTTTTGATCGGATAATCTACTGTCACTTACTAGCTAATTGCTGAAACAAACATAACGACTTTTCAGCGTAAAACTAATTGATCTGATCCATGTCCTGTTTCACTGGTTTAACAAATATGTCCAAAAATATGGTTCATATACCTCAGGCTGGACCTGAGCAGCACTGGGGTGTATGTAAATGAGTATGTTCTGAAAGTGCTCTTATATGATATATATAGTATGGTTCTATGCACGTATGCATGATTGTGTTGTAGAGATCACCGAACAACCACCAAGTGCGTTTCTAAGGGAACGTTGAAGGACTATTTATCGAGAAACCGATTCTAGCATTTCCACAAACAGTTTATTCATTGTTACGTTACCCTCAATGTGCACATTTGTCCAAAATTTACGTATGATGTAATCAGCTTGACGCAGTGATGGCAGGAGTAGAAGCAGTTGTTGTTGATGCGACACTGCTTGATTGTGCCTGAAAAAAAGAGACATGATTCAACATAATTCTGAAAAGTGATAAATCATTTCCAAGGTTAAATGATAGTAAACTGATAGATGAGTTTTGGATCGACTTGGGTCCGAAAGGTGTTATATGCTTATGGTCTATTATCGGAACTAACTGACTCAAGTGGCACGTTCCCCTAGTTATTTGGAGATTTGTGCCTTCTCATCAATTTTCTGATGGAATGGGAAGGATAAAAGGAACACGAAATGGAATTGTGAAGTGGGTAAGGTGGGAAAACAGCACAAAACATAAAGAAACAAACAAAACATAAAGAAACATCCCCGAAAGGAGACTGAATGATCTGCAGGTTCCAAAATGCAAAGTTAATAAAACCTCCAACCCCCGAGAGGATTTAGAGATTTAAAAAAAGCGTCATCATTCTGCATTCTCGGAAGATTGCAGAACGATTCGCAATATGTACGAGCAGAAGTAAATTCGGCACCCCATACAGGATGCCGAACAATCTGCTAAAACCTATTTAAGGTCAATACAGAAAGGATTCATTCACTCCATGTATGGAGAAAAACTACAAGGATCAGCCCGATAGGGTTGTTCGAGCCATTGATGTGGAACAAGGCAACCAAAATTTCTAATGATCATCATTTTCAATTAATCGTCACACTTTTGAATCTGCAAATGCACGAGAGTCTGCTTAGATTGAAATTTATAAGGAACCAACACCAAACACACGAACCCAGAATATAGACTCTATTTGTCGTACTTTGTATTTGTTTTGTGGCAGACGAAATTACATCAATAGCCCAAATGTATGCAATTATATGTTTGTCCACGCTTGCGATACGGATATCGATATTTAAGCTTCTCTTCGCCAAGCTTGTGTTCAAGTTTTGTATACAAGCAGTAATTTGTATAGCGTTTCTCTACCATTACTACCATTCTGCGATTTTGGTTGAAGCGATAAATTTTTTCTCATTATCAATAGAGTTCATCTTATATAAATTAGAAATTAATCATATGCACTCAAAATTTTCCCTGGGGTAGTTGTCAGGCGAAACGACATAACATGGAATTTCATCCGAACTTGCATGACACTAGATCAGAGCATATCAAAGCTTCAAATCGTTTTAGGGCACTTTTTGTGTTGCTGTCTAGCAACAACCTACATCTAGCATGCTACGCGTAGGACTGAAACGTTAGCTATAATTTTGCTTATATTTATAGATTCGCGTGCTTCCAACAGCTTCGCTTTAGCATCGATTGACCAATCAGAGCGATGCTTTCACTTTAATATATTGCTTACTCCTTCAAAACCGTCGACTATGGCAGGGAAATCCGGTATGCCGGAGATTTTTCGCAGACAAAATAAGCCACTACTAGCTATTGATCAACATTTCAATGATATACAGTTAAAAATACAATCAAATGGTGACATAATATTAATAATTGATACAAAATTGTCTGAGCTGTAATTGTTCAAAACCTGACCACATTTCTACGTGTATTTTTCATGAGTTTCTAATTTGCACCCCTATATAGAAAACAAAACTGTGTTCCACATTAAAAAAAGCCCGGATACGTAGTTGCGTCAATGCGGGACAGTTACATATCAGATGATATGAATAACCGTAATCGCATTCACACAAGTCACCCGAATAATACTCAGCACGTTGAATAGTAGCCATGTGATAATTGAGTTTGCAATGTCCAGTCAATGTTCTGACCAGAATACTGCAATGATGCTTGAAAAAAAAACACTACACTTTGACATATTCAGATGCAAATCTGGTAAAAATGCTTTTGGTGAGCGTAAGTTTGCAAGTTTCGCCAGTTACTGCCATGTTTGGATCCAGCCCAAGAACGAATCTTGTGCTTTATCCAACTAGTTGAAAGTGGTAAAGCTGGTTCAGGACCAACGAAATCATTCGTTGCACCAGCTCTAACCAACTCATCAGCCCATTCATTTTCAGTAATACCCGAATGGCCCGATGAAGTAAACTTCTTCAATTTGAGTTCAAAAGTGATCACTAGATTCAACCGTGAATCATTCGAAATGAGTGCTTTTAAGGCTGCCTGACTGTCGGAACAAAAATAAATTCGTTAACGATAGTAGCACGAGCATTCAACAGAGAATCGTCCGTATAACAAATCAAGCTCTCGTTCCAAACAACCAGACAACCAAAACAAACTTTTTTTATTGTGCCTGAAAAAAAGAGACAGGATTCAACACAAATCTGACAAGTAATAAAACATTTCCAGGTTAAATAATAGTAAATGATGAGATTTGGATCGACTTGGGCTCGAAAGGTGTTATATGCTTATGGTCTATTAACGCTTTGTGGAAACTCCGTCGATATTATAAATGCCCATTTTCATCAACTTCTTCCAATGTTACACACACTTCTATAGTGTTACAAGCGTGCGTATTTATTAAAATAGACTAAATCCGTAAGCCAGTGCGATGTATACACTGTGCAAACATATTACTGAACGAGTGTACGTTATTTGGCTGAAGTTTGTTTGGCATAAATTCTTTTGCCATAAATTTGTTTGGCATAATGCCATTTTGAATAAAATAGCAAGACATATTGTTTCATTTGGCATAATAACAATTGTGCACATTTCCTTTAGATATTGCGTGAGAAATTCTTCTTGCGGACTGATCATATCTAATTTCCGTAAACAATTCAATGACCAACAATCAAATGACCGAACACCATAAAAAGTTGAAGAACAAAAAGTTAAAAAGTTTTAAGACAAAAAGTCGAAAATACGTGGATAACAAGTTTCCTTGCTTGAGAAAATCGCTTCCGATTTGTGATTGGACGACTCGGACTGCGTTACGTCGTTTTTATTTTATGCCAAATGTCATTGTCCCATACAAACTTATGTCAAACTAATTTCGGACAAACAAACTTCAGCCAAATAACGCACATCCTTACTGAACACCCCCTCTTTCAAATTCTTTCCGTCATTAATAACCCATTAGGAAATTTATAGAGCTGGCTCGAGCGGGATTTACTGGCGCCTATTGAATATGGATTTGGTGTTTTCTGAAGAAAGGTGCTGCGAACCTTATATGGCGGAGTGCAGATGGACGACGGAACGTTGAGATGGAACACAAACTGCAACCGTTACTTGGAGAACCGCCTATCGTACGTATAGCCATGTATGTCGTATGTCATTAGGATGCCGGACGACAGCCTAGAGAAAATGAATTATGAATCTAACCCAGGCACTAGAAGATGAAAAATGCGAGTAAGGTGGATCGATCAAGTAAGAATATAGTACAGGTGTCCTTAGTCATTGGTAAAGAGCTGTTATAGAGCAAGATACGTGGAGCCGTTTGCTGGATACAGCAAAGAACGCCACAGGATTGGGCTGACAAGTAAGGTAAGTACTGAAATGTGTTCACACAGGTATCAGAATAGTTTTGTTGGTAGAGCAGCTCTTCGGTAAAGAAAAGATTGCATATTAAAGTCATACTTCAAGGCGATACTTTTTCCCAACTTTCATTTGAGGGCTGTCTCTCCAATCAATCTTTTCCACCGGTTGGTAACGATGTTCGTAAAAATAATATGTCAATAAAATGTCGGATGGCAGAAGCGCTCAGAGAAAGTGTCCTTTTCTCATCCTTCCATATCAGTTATAACTGCACGATTGACATAGGACTCTATTCGAGTAATGTAAGATGATTTAGGGGTAAGGGTAACGTATAAAATTTTTTTAATTGAATACTTTAGTTTTTTTCTGGGAGTTTCCGCCGGCGAGAACGGACGGACTCTGTCTCGGATCGGCGCCATGTGTGCAGAAGGAAAACTTTGTGCCTATTCGGAAAATTTGTAAATTGTGCGATTTGTTTGGCTTGCCGTGTTTCCTAATTGCGAAAAGGTGTGACTCTGTAATGAGAGTGTGAAGCGTTCGTGAATTGTACAGAAACTGGTTCGGAGAAAATCGAGCTGAGGTTCGCCTTGGCGTATGGGATACATCGACCGCACAGGACAGCGTTGGGTTCGATGTGGGTTCCAACAGCTCACTGGATCCAGCGGACGTGGAAATTAAACGCAAACCACCCCATCCGGACGACCAGTACAACGACATTACCCTGCTTTGACAGGTACAGCGGATTGCTTGTTCGGAGTTCATTAAACCAATCCGCTAACCGTGATAAGCAGAGCTCAAGAACAGAGACATCGTCGGTCAGCACCTGCACGGCCACGGCACGGTCCAGTAATGTTGAGGAGAAAATCGGTGAGTCTGCACAGCTATCTTATATATCCTCAGCACATGCTTATATTATAATTATAAATTTTTTCGTCTGATGATAACCAGTAACAAAGTTTAATACCAGATTTGTAGTGTTCGAAATTTAAAAGCATTTTCTCCACAATACGCTTTTCTAAAGTCCGTTTCCCTAAAAGTTTCATAACTACTACAACCTTTTTATTATTATTTTTAACGCTATGTTTATACATAGCAGTTTTTTTCAGATTTGTTATTTTCATTTTACAATAACGAATTGATCAAACGCGTTTTTCCACTTTAAAGAGTTCCATTAAAGTGAAAAACTGAAATTACGGAAATCCCTTCCAGCGTTCAAACTTATATACGGAATTATCGAAACGCACCGAGTCGGTAAAAACAGGCATTGGCTGAGCAGAAAAATGTGACAGAGCAAATATGTATAGATTCCGCATTGTGCGAAAGTTCATACTGTGCACAACGGTGCGGTAATTTTTCATATAACTACTCTTACTCTTACTCTTTCAGTCGTAGACCACGCGGGTCTCTGCTGTATACAGGAGGCGTCTCCATTCAACTCGGTTCATGGCTGTTCGCCGCCAGCCTCGGTAGCTGCGAAGGGTCCGCAGGTCGTCCTCAATTTGATCTATCCATCTTGCCCGCTGCGCGCCTCTTCTTCTTATACCGGTCGGATCATTATCGAGAACCATTTTAACCGGGTTGTTCTCCGACATTCTAACAACATGCCCGGCCCACCGTAAGCGCCCGACCTTGGCCGTTTGGACGAGGGTTGGTCCTTCCAGAAACTGGTGCAGTTCATAGTTCATTCACCATCTCCACGTACCATCTTCCATCCGCAGTCCGCCGAAGATTGTTCGCAACACCTTCCATTCAAAAACAGGTGAGGTGATAAGCAACGATCAAAACCATTGGGTGTGTTAAAGGAATCGAGAGGATGACACCATTAAGACATACTGTGATTGGTTGGTGAAACAAAGGTCAATTCAAATGTGCGGGTTGGTGAAACAAAGGTCAATTCTATGTGCGGGGATGGGAATCGAACCCAGGTGGGCTGCGTGATAGGCATCGACTATCCCATCACGCTATACCCGTCCCCTATTTTTTTTCAATGGTGTACTATTGAAATACCAAAAGAGCGATGCAATACATGTTAAAGTCAATGATTCCGACTCGATTGGCAGTTAAATTATATAAATCCATCAACAAATGACTGATCTATAAGCGTTCAAAATGATGACAGAAACACTAACGCATTTTTAAATTGACACCCGGCACAGTGAAAAGTAAGGCATTTTCAATGCCAAAACATTCTCTTATTCTGAATTGAATCAGCGTTGCAACACCGATAAAATATCCTCGGTGTAAATACAATTGCCACAAAAAAATAAAAAATATGAAAGGTAGAGAACAGTAAAATATATAACATCTTAAAATGACCAAACCAATAAAAATAGTTCAACCGTAAACGAAAATCAAATGCCCAGAATAATAAAACTTCTTCTACGCAAGCAATCAAAGGCAGAAAAGAAGAAAAGAAAACCCCACAACAATCCTTTCAGCAACACCAATAGCCCCAACTGCGACGACGAATGGACGATGGGGCAAATAGTGAGCCAATAGCTGTCCAGGTCTCGTCGGATCGTATTGAGACAACCTCTTCCCAAGAAAAGGTTATCAACTAGATACAGCAGTAAAAAATATTACCGTGATATATTTACAAAAAATACTATGTCTTGAAGATACTGAGCCGTGTCAAAGCATTGGTATTATATTACATTACTGTTTGAGGATTAAAACTTCAGATTCAAAAGACTTCACAGACAATCATTGCATGGCCTACACTAAGAATTCTTGCAGGTCGGATGACACGTTTCAAATAATTGAATAAAATAAGCATCAAACTTATATCATAACTCCCAAAAACACTTTTAACCAAATTGGGAAATGGGCAGCATTATTAGTAAAATGTATCCATTTGACTGCACAGTAAAATCTCAAATCAATCGCAAACTGGTTCACATCTTCAGAGTCTCAAGTAATTTTATGGTACAAGCCAATGAAAATGTGTAAGATATATTAAGAACCTGTTTTAATCCACCTAATGGTGTAAAGATGCTTTTCGTATTTTCTTTTTCTCCTGTATATTAAAGCAGAAATTCCCCGAAATACTACAATTTAAAATAGATTAGAAAATAGTTTTGAAGATTTCTGTTGCATAATACTGCTACATTGCTATACTGAATTTGAATTTAAGTTAGTGAAAATTTATTCAATCATGTGTGAGAAAGTTAAGTGAGCTACATTTTGTTATATTTATTTACTATTGTTGGTACTTCCGCTCCCAAATCTGGATATCGGCATAATGACATTCGGTTCATTCAAACATACACTAATATGACCTACCAATTTATTTACGATTCTCTATGAAGATTTGAATTTTGGAAAATGTACTAGTAGTCGAACTTGAATAAAATTCAGTAGATCTTTTATGGGATTATCAATGGTTGTTTCTTTTGGTTTTGGTCGACAAACTAGAGAAATTAACTAGCAAATATAAAGAGGTAGCTTATGAAAAAAAATTCTTTAAACTGCCATTTTTATACTAAGCACCCTACCTCCGGAAGCAGGGGTTTAAGCCGAATGAAAACTGGAAATTTGTGGAAATCGGTCCAGCCATCTCCGAGAAAAGTGAGTGACATTATTTTCACATTTTTGGTGCGTAAAACCCTGTAATTCCGGAACCGGAAGTTGGATCCAAACGAAATTCCGGAACTTTGTATGAGACCATAACACCTTTTATTTGAATCTAAGTTTGTGAAAACCGGTTTAGCCATCTCCGAGAAAAGTGAGTGACAATATTTGTCACATACACACATATACACACAGACATTTGCTCAGTTCGTCAAGCTGAGTTGAATGGTATATGACATTTGGCCCTCCAGGACTCGGTTCAAAAGTCGGGTTTTGCAGTTCTATATGAGTAAGGCAAAAAATGGAAATTCAAAAAATGTAAGATTGTCATGTATATACGAAACAAAAAAACAGCAAAAGAATTAACGGGTATTGTATGTGTGTGTGTTTTAAGAAGTGTCAAATGAAAACAGTAAAATACTAATGCAAAATTTTTACATCCAATTTGAGATATGATTGAGATGGTGTATTGTGACTATAGTCCAAAATATTGATGGCAGAGTGTCGGTAATTTACTCATGAAAGAAAAAGGAAATACAATACCTAATAAGCAGAACACAGTCATTTAGCGCATAAAGAATGCTGTCGCGTATCTTTTTCAATGCGCTGTAGTTATCCAGCCGAATATCACAATTCGATAGCGACAAGGCCTTTAACAGGTAATACTCCTCCTTGGTCGCTGAGATCTTTTCCAACCGTTGAGTGATTTGCGCTAACTATACACGAAAAAAGAACAAATTTAGGTTATTTAAACTTTGAATCATCAATGTCGATTACGTACATGATTGTATAAATCAAGCGCACCACAATCTTTTGCTGTTCGCTCATCCAACCAAAAATCAGTGGCAAAATAGAGACGACCGGAAAATGGTATCGAACGGTGAGCTAACATCAGTGTGAGCAATTCCGCCCAACTAACTTGCAAAAGTCGCATCTGATCATTTAGCGGAAGATCAGTGAATCCTGGTATTTGTTTAGCCCAGCCGATTACACCTACTAGTTCCTTATCGTAAATATCACTTAAAACGCTTAACATCTCCTGCGCATCAGCTCCCATGGTCATCCGGGAATCGGTGGTTTTACTGTCACCATCGTGTTCACTACTATTGCTACCATTACTGTTCATTAGATCAAATCCGTGCCCAATGGTGAGTGGATCTGGTTCAAATGATGATAATACTTCAAGAATTTTAATGTCCTCCAAAGATTGGGGTGTGTACTGAAGATTCGACTGCGATAGCTGTAATTGGTAAGGATTTGCGCAAGGATTTCTCCGATACTTCTGTCGACCTCCGCGCACCCTATCCAAACGAACACCCTCCTTCAACATACCCATCAAAAGACACTTGCGGAAGCGACAGGCCTGACATGCTTTCCTTCTTCGCTTGTTGATTTCGCAGTCATTACTTGCCGGACAGGTGTATTCTATGTTACCTAGAAACAAGCAACAATGTGTGAGCACAATATTGGTTATAGTTAGTGTCGCAAAATGCTTACCCTGAATGGTTCGTTTGAAAAATGCTTTACATGCTTCACAACTTGCTACACCATAATGGAAGCCGCTAGCGATATCTCCACATACCAGACACAGTCGCCGAGGAATTTCTTCCTTGATCGTATCCTGGTTCGTACTATCACTTCCGAAATCTCCGATTGCTGAGGTAGTCGAACTGCAAAATTGTCTATCCGGCGAACCGGGTGAATGAGGTCCACTGCGGCCGTTTCCACTACTTCGTCCACCGTGCAATTCCGTCAATTGAGTGATGTCATTGTTACTGCTACATTTGTACTCCATCTGGAAAGGAAAAAAGAGAATAAACTCAATGTCTTGGTCGGTAAAGTTATAAGTTCTGGTGATGACCGTCGAGATTTAGAATTTATACACTGAAAAGTTTCAAGTCGCTAAAAATCAATAATGTGTCACTTGGGCAGGAAATTTGCTTCACCCGGTAACTAGTCAATCATTGGGTCTGTATCGTATCGATATTTTGTCATCCTACTAACTACTTCTGTGTTTCCTTGATGAAACTTCGGAGAATTTCGTATTGTATTTGCTTCGGTCTTGTCCCTGTCTTCTATGTCTCAAGCGATACATACGATTATTACTTTAATCATCTAGAAATGATTTTGAAATGATTGGTATACTAACACTAACTTTTCTAATCTGCTCTGATTGTTTCTTTCTTCGTCGATTTTTTTGGTGTTTTTTTTTTGCATCCCCATAGTGGGATATGAATGACAGTAGATGAGTGAGTGAAGCTTGGGAGAAGCAAATCATTTTCACTGTTCATACCCACTCACTCCTAACTTTTTATGAAATGATCAATAACGACGCTGGCTACGACCAACGGCTGTGCTACTGAGGGAAAGGAAGGAGTGTTAGTCCGATACTCGTAGTTTCAAGAGACCGCGGGTAAGGAGTGTATCGAAAATAAGCTATCCACATACATTTGTGTTGTACGCATGTATTTGTGCTGTTTTTTATGATCAGATCACAGCATGCTGTGCGTTCGGTGGTCAGCTTTCGTTTGTTTACTTGTTTGAGCGGTTTAAATTCTGCGTTTTCAAAATGTCGCGTATTGAAAAGGAAGTGAATATTAAGGTTCTGGACACATGGCTAAGTGAAAAGGGCATCACTATGCGAAAATTGGCGAAGCGATTTGGAATTCATCGTGCCAGTGTTAAAACCATCATTAATAAGTTTGGGGAACACTATTCTTTGGATGAGCTACCAGGAAGAGGCAGAAAACCCGGTTCCTCCAACCCGAAACTGGACCAGATAGTGGTATCTCTAATCATGAAGAACAAGTCAATGCCAATACGTGATTTGGCCAAAAACGCAGGAACGAGTGTCGCAATGATCCAGCGTATCAAGAGGCGAAATCACCTGAAGACCTACAAGAAGCAGAAAATCTCGAAATAAACTGTCGAACAGAAGAAGCGAGCAGCAACAAGGGCCCGGAAATTGTATTCGCGTCTTTTGCAGTGTCCGGATGCGTGCAATTTGATGGACGATAAGACTTATGTAAAGGAGGACTCAAAAACCCTTCCAGGTCCACCATACTTCACTGTCGTCGTTGGGGAGGATGTAAGCTATGCGACCAGGTCGATTCAAGTGGAGAAATTCGGTCGAAAGGTACTGGTATGACAAGCAATATGTTCCTGTGGTTTGAAGTCAACCAATTTTTACACTACCGGAACTATAAAGGCAGAAATCTATCGATCTGAGTGTCTCCAGAAGAAATTGCTGCCTTTATATAAGAAGCATAGTACACCTCCACTATTTTGACCGGATTTAGCGTCGGCTCACTATGCCAAAACCACTCTCAATTGGCTTGCGGAAAAGGGTAATAAATTTCGAAAAATATCAATCCAACAAATCGCCCTCAGCTTCAAGAAGACTGGTAAGGCAGCTAGGAACATGCTAGAGTTCAAAAAAACTTGGGCTCAAGCGTCCAAAAAATGCCATGCCACACTTGTCCGGAACTTGATGAAGAGCGTTCGATCAAAAGTTCGAAAATTCGCGAAGGAATAAGTTAAATTTCATCCGGTTTTCATTATGCTCAAGTTCAAACTCGTACAATAAAGGACAGTGTTGGTGATTGCTGAAAATTTGACAGAAGCTGCTCGATTTTTATCTATATTGTATGCAACATTTTCAATCCGGTAGAAGATGCTACAAGAATTCGAGTCTCTCAATGCATGAACCTCGAGAGAATTTTTCTACATTCCTTCGCTCCACTTCATACTCTGAGTATTTCATGGCCCTTAAAAAAATTCAGTCTGATAATGATCGCCGCTGTGTGGAATTTACCAAGAGAGAATCGCAAGTTGACAATTATCGCAGAAAATCGAATCGATGATTCGACTTGATGATTCTCATACTAGGTTGCAATATTTAAAAACCTTTGTGTGGAGCATTCACATACATTTTCATAGACACAAATTATACAAAGGTTATAAGCACATAGTTAGAATAAGCGGCAATAGTAAAATGATTCTATCGCAATTATCCACTGCCCATACAGAATCGGATCGCGAAACGAGAATAAGCGACCGTTTGTTGCTTCAGAGAGAATCCCCACAGCAGTGTGCTAGCCGTTGATTCTCAGACGGTTCACCGAGAGAAATTCGCTCTCGCACTAGTGTCTATTCTATGTTAAATGTACCATGCCGGTTTTTTTGTTGTTGCGATGATTTCCGATTCTCTTTGATGGCACTGATTTCATCGTGGAAGAGTTGCGAGTGAGCATTCTTTGATACGATAAAAGCCATCCTTGATAAAGGATCAATTTTTAGTGTGAATAAAATATCGTTTTTTATCATAATTTGAAAGAAAAATTTGTGGATAGCTTATTTTCGATACACTCCTTACCACTGTATCTCCACGAACATCACGGGATAGGAGATTTGTTAGTAGGGAGAGAGAGAGATCCGGATATGTTTTAGTAAACAATATGATCTCAAAAAAACCTGATTTTCGATATTCAGGAGAAATATAATAAGTAAGAAAAATATCTCCAGGGAACGATCTCACCAGTATCTCTTTTCTGCTGCTCGCTCTGCTATCACTAACGCGAGATAAAACACGACCCCTGAATGAATAAAATAAAAACACTCGCGACTGGGTCCGCTACAGACCAACCCTAGACCTTCAGTCTGAATGACACGATCGACTTGTAAACTTTCACACATTCCATAGAAATCCGACAACACCGACAATGACATGCAGACGGCGCTTCGATCGGTTAACATCGTTGAATTTTGGGGCGATAAATTCTCAGTTTCCGCCGCTTTTTTTTTATTTAATAATCTAATACAATTTTAGGCACACTGCTTAATGGACGGGTAGGGTCTAACACTTTTGAAAAATCATTTATTATTTTCTTTATATTTTCTTATAGCAAAACATTCGAAGAATTTTCTGTGAAATTTTCAAGCATATTGGAACGAAACTCTGGAAGTTATGGACCTTTATCTATGGCTATCTCATTCTACGAAGAAGTAAGAGCTCGGTGCACAGGCCCAAGATTTCTACTTCGATTGACTTCAAAGCTTGACAAAACATTATTGAAATGTTTCGAGCTTCCTGGAGTAATTAATTGTTTCCATTGACTTTATAGACAAAAACTTTTAAACACGTTTTCCTCGAAAGCAGGTTTTGAAAGTCCGTGTCCATCGTCATTCAAAAACTACTGCACAAATTTTTTTCAAATTTTGCACACACTTTCTACATATAAAAAACCAGACCCCAACGTTTTCCTCTCTGTTGTTTGATACTTTGGGGAGGTTTAACAGCTACAACATGGTGGATTTTTTCGTGAAAAATCGTAGTTTTCACTTTGAACCACCAACAATTTAAAAAATTGAAAAAAAGTCAGACAGAAACGTTGGGGTCTCGAAAAACTTCTACTCTAACCATCATTTGTTCACTTCTGATTAGTCTGCGCTAAGATACAGTGGACACCGCAAATCATGATTTTTAAGAAGCGTTCTCAAAAATACCTCTTCATCGACTTATTTCTCAATATTTTTCCACGAAAAATTACAAAATGTTGTTCGAAAGATGCTTTTTATCATGCAAAATATTTGAATTTATTTTGTTGAACAATAATTTTGGAAAAATTCGCAAAAATGATGATTTTTTTTATCGTTTGGAACGGAACTCACTTCGATTTCTCAAAGATGGCTAAACAATTCATCCGGATCAGATTTCCGGCTCCAGTAAAATAGAGACTAAATCTGAAACAATTATTTTAAAATTTCTTCTATTATTTTTAACTTGATGGATAACAATTGGCGGGAGCGGGTCATATCGCCGAAAGCCAATCCGCCGAAAGTCGTTTCACCGAATGCCATTTCGCCGGAAGTCGTTTCGCCGAATAGGTCATTTCGCCGAAAGTCGTTTCGCCGAAAGGGTCATATCTCCTGCATGTTATATCTCTTGTATAACTGATGTGGCGCAGCCACATAACCGAAGCCAAGATGGCTCGGTGGCACAAAGCCGACGCCAGCTGAGTCGGCCGCCGACCCGCCGTCGGAAGCGGCGGCCTCTTGCATACAAACCTGTAACCGCCTAGCTTGTCCGGTCTACTCAAAGCTAGGTTTCTTTGCTTTAGTTAGGTCCGAACGAGCGGTAACGAGGTCGGACAGCACATGAACCAAAACGATGTGGCGTAGCCGCATTAGTATTTTTTCATTTTTACTTCATAAACGGAAAATACCACCTGCATTTGCCTAGTAGATACACCTATGCAATTGCTTTGATGCTTACTAGCTAATAGTCAACAAGTTTTCTTTAGAACTGAGGTTCATGAATCAATCTTTATTCAAGAGTACAACAATCAATCATTATTCAAGAAGTACAATGGTAGGTTAACAAAACGGGCGTTAACGCTATCATCTTTCGTTTGTCTTTAATTTAAATTAATTCTAATTACGATTTCAGGACGATTTCTGGATTCGGCGAAATGGCTTTCGGCGAAATGACATTCGGCGAAGTGACCCATTCGGCGAAATGTCATTCGGCGAAATAACCCTTTCGGCGAAATGACTTTCGGCGAAACGGCTTTCGGCTTTTATTACTAAATTTTGCTCCCGGTGGAGATTCATTCATGCTCCTTCATATTTTAATTCACTTTTATATGAGCTGTCTTTGATTCACGTTCACATTAATTTCTATTAAGCTTTCACTATCACATAAAGTTAAATATCTTCTACACATAACTATTGAATATCAGGCGTAACGTATTTGAATCTAGCTTGTAAAATAATTAAAATTTTACCAAATTTGTTTTGATTGACATGTTTTGACGTTGAAACGCCTACCAAAATTACATTTATCACATGGTTTCTCGATACACGGGATTTTGCAAGCCATGGTAAAAGCGAAAGATTCCCGAATCCTACTTCCGAAAAGGATGAACCAATTGCAACAAACTTAAGATCCAAAGACAGACACCTTTTAGCAAACTGGTGAATAAAATTATTATCAGAATTTTTGAATACTGTAATAAAATTTTCATTTTCATTTTGAAAAAGGTATCACAGACTCCAATAGTTGGATAAAAAAAAGTTTTCTCTCTTTCTGACACTTCAATCCATTGCTGGCTGTTACTCACCTTTGCACTTTGCGATCCACTGTAGAGGAGATTACTCTGAGACATACTACCTACTGATGATGGTGATGGACTGCAGCAGGAGGTCTCGATTAGTTCCTGTTTAATTCGAGCCGGCGTTCCATCGCCTGCCATCATGGAGACCTGAAATACAACCAAATAAAAAGCAAATCAAATACACTGTAGGTCGTAAATTCTTTTTTGTGTGTTTTATTATCCTGGATGGCGCGAAACATTTGGATGATGGTCACTATAAATATGGTATTTCACTGTGATGGAAATATTGGTAAAAAGCTTTCGTTCGGAACTTTTAGAAATATATTCATTTATTACTAAATTTCAATAATTAATTTCATACCTAATATTAACTATTTTACCCCATAATCCTTTCTATTAGCACGAAAAAGTAAAGGAACCCATCAACCAAATCGTTCGTAATTAATTATATCTTTGATTCGCTTGATTCGCACTCCCACCGGCTATTGCTGATTGTTTATTATTCTTTTTCCTGCGACGTATTCTCCGAAGCCGGTTGGATGCACAATTGATTGATGTGATCCTCTGAGCTGCATATTGTACTGCGACGAGCCCCAACGTCAATACAGAGGAAACAAGTGAAGCCCACTTTGAGAAGCCTTGACAGTGTCTATTGACCCTTCGTAATCTTACCATTGCTCTGAACATAATAAACCCACGGTGATATTCCGAATCAGTCGTTGATTTGCAACGGACTGAACGGACAAATGTTACGCCAAGTGCACGAGAGGAGAAGTCACCTAAAATTTGTAGATGTTTCAGAAACCAAGAGTTTTCAAGAGGGAAATTCAAGAATCATCACAGCATTTATTCTGCTGGAACTGTTTAATTTGATTTTTAAATATGCAACTTAATGAGTAAGACACCAAAGCGGAACAATTCAGAATGTTAGTCTGTTACGAAGACTAAACAAATAAAATTCTACTTGCACAAATATCAATGAGAGGTTGGGAAATGTCAGTCATCCGTAACGATCGAAGAGCTAAGTGTTGGTAAACTTTTCAGTTTCTGACGATTGACGTAAGTTTATTATCTAATAAACTTTATTTTGGCCACTATACCTGAATCAGGATTATAAATCTAATTTTCGAAGGTTATGCTGACTACAAATTCTTTTTTAACGTGACACTTTCGAATCAATAGCTCAGAATGTGTATACAATGTACTACCTTGATCAACAAGTTCCCGGAATCACTACCGTGTGGCGTTCTCAGTTGTTCGATTAGATTTTTTTAGGTCGCCACATCTGTCATTGATATTGTATCAAATTTTCACCATTTGTAAAAGTTACACTGTATTAAGTACATCTGCGATTGTGCATTTCCTCGATTTTGCACAATTTTCAAAATGGAATTGAATTTGCAACAACGAATTTGCATTAAATTTTGCGTTGAAAACGGTTTCAATGGTGTGACGACCTGTTAGAAGAGTACGTTTCAGAAATGGCCGTGAGTAGCCACGTCGTTTTCAGTCCGAAAAGACGGCGATGCTCACAGTTTTCATAGAATACAAGGGTGTTGTGTATCATGAATTCCTTCCACAAGGAGAGACCGTCAACAAGGAGTGTTGTTTGGTCGTTGTGAGACGTTTGCGTGAAATTCGCCTAAACAAACCAGATTTGTGGGCAAACAACTCGTGGATCTTGCACCACAATAACGCACCGTCACACAATGCTATCGTTATTCGTGAGCATTTGGCTAAGAACGGAACGAAAACCATTCAGCAACCATCGAATTCACCTGATTTGGCTCCCTGCGACTTTTTCCTATTCGGTCTACTCAAGAAAGTGCTCTGTGAAACGCGTTTCAGTACCCGAGATGAGATCATGGAAAAATCGCAGATGATCAGAGCCATCTGCGATCTGCGATCTGCGAGCTATACCGAAAACTGAATATGATCGATGGGTCGATGGGGAGTACTTTGAACGGGACAATATCGATTTTGATGAATACTCTAGTATTTTTATTTTCTGAATGAATTTCGGAAACTTTTTTATCAAGGTAGTATGACCAATCGTATCAATTATTCAAAATTTTCATCATCCTCAGCTTGATGCAAAATTGTATTGTATTGAAATCATAATACAGTACTGTAGTATGAACAAAATGAATAGTTTTGAAGCACATATTTTAGAAAAATTACATTTTTATCCATTTCACTGATTATATTGAAGAAAATCCTAGTTTCTGTAAAACGCTCGCACTTTGGACTTGACATTCTGCATTAAATTCTGCACAGTTACTTTTGTGACTTTCCTGGTGGCAGCTGTCCAGTTTTTTGAGCTATTGCATGTTTTGGGACACTGTACCTTCCTTCCGAAAGTGCCGCTTGACAATTGCCCAATACCATTCAATTGGCCGAAGATCCGGGCAGTTCGTTGGGTTGATGTCCTTTTCCACGAATTGTACATTATTTTTTGACAACCACTGTAGAACGGAGTTGGCGTAGTGGGCTGTAGCCAAATCCGGCCAGAAGAGATGAGAAGCTTTATGCTTTCTGTACAGTGGCAGCATTCTCTTCTTCAAACATTCTTCCTCGTACACCTTGGCCAATTAACGCCCTTCGTGAAGAAAATCGACGACCGCAAACCACAGGTACAAATTGCTTGCCAGACCAATACCTTCTACCCAAACTTTTCCATCGCCACCGTGGTGTCAGCGTCGTTCAGGTCCTGGTACACCGATTTCGTATAATATTGCGGTCCGGGCAGCGCTCGAGAGTCTTCCTTGGCGTAGGTTTCGTCGTCGATCAGAATGCATCCGTCTTTATTCTGTAGAATCCGGTTATACAGTTTTCGCGCTCTTGTTTTGGCCTGAACTTGCTGTACCAGGGACTTTTTCGGCACCTTCTGTTTCTTGTACGTTTTCAGGGAGTTCCGAACTTTGATCCGTTGAATCATCCCAATGCTGGTAATGAACTGCTTGACCAAATCCCGCGTCGACCCCGATGGGTTTTTCCTGATGTACTCAACCACTTTTAAGTCCCGGCCGGGCTGGCTGGAACCCGTTTTCCTACCGGATTGGGGCAAATCCTTCATGGAAAGGGTCTTACCGAACTTCTCGATAATATTTTTGACACTGGTGTGGTGCACTTTCACCCGTTTTGCAGTTTCGTTGTATGTGACATCACTTTCTGAGCACCAAGTGTGCAGAATTTTCTTTCGCGTTTCCGGATCAATTCGGCTCATCATTGAAACGATAAACCGTACCGAAACCAATCGCTTACGCAGCTGTTATTGACATGTAAACAAACATGTCACCGCAAAACACGCTGCAAAAAATTAAGCCATTTCAGAGTAATAACTGTTTGAATGTTGCTAACTACTTATCGATACACTCCTTATATTGATAGATATTATCTGCTCGTTTTCTAACGATCAAAATTTCTAAGAGTATCAGAAAAGTTGCACTCGTTAATTTTGAATCTTTGGAAAAGTTTACCAAAATGAACACTATAAGCATCAAAACATTGAAAAAGTAATCTTTCACAACTTTAATGAACTTTCACATTTATCCTTTTGTAATTACGTAAGTGAAGGCCGCATTAACAAAATCAATAGCAGCCTATGGGATCAACATATCTTTTATTGGGATATAATTTTGTTAATATCGGTGTACCCGTCTCTGAACAAATAAAAGGTACTAACCGTTTCTAAGTGTATAAAAGGCACCGGAACCGAGATCACCCCAAAAAAATACAATACACTTCAAGCAGTGTGAAATTCGATCTACTATACAAGAACTGGAAACTTCGCTTAAGGAGCAAATACATATCGATCTAAATCAAGTACATTGGCGTCAACCTTTCTGTGAGCAGTACAAAACAATTGATGACTCTGACTGTTAAGAATATTGAAAGTAACAGCTGATGTCAATAGTTTCAAGAGATTTTTATTTTATTTTATTTTATTTTGGGGAGCAGGGAAAAGCCCGATGGAGATGAAATATAGCAATCTCTCTCTTCAGCAGGCATAAAACCTCCTCATCTTTTGTATCAACAGATTACAATGATCCAACAGATACATTTACGTTTAAAACTAACAATTAAAACTAACCGTTAAAGCTAAACCACTAACTCTATAACTAATTGATGACACAATATTACAGCATTACAGAGCAGCTTCCTTGAAAGGCGGGATAGAAGAGCAAAGTGGATATAAAGATGGAAGAAGAAGGTTAGTTGAGGGAGCAGTGAGTGAGCGTGGACGAACGACGGGGTTAGAACCGACATGTAGATCTGTGAACGAAAAGATGGTGGAAGACGGAGAAAATGAAAGGGAGGACGAACAGGTTAGTTTCGGCGAATCTGATTAGGTTCCAATGAAGATGGTGAACATTTATTTACTGGATAGTTAAGGAATCGTTGAATAAGCGTTAGACATTTGTCATTAATATCAAGTACATATTTGCTTCAATTTGAAAAAAGTTTTAATTGGAAGAAAAGTGCAGCTGTAGCACATCAAATGCTTGTGGATGTTTATGGTGATAATGCTCGAATTAATAAATCATGCAGGAAACGGTTTCGACGTTTCAAGAATGGAGATTTCAACGTTGAAGATAGGCCTCACTCTGGACAACAACAAAAAATAGAACACACAGTTGGAGGCATTACTCGATGAAGATCCGAGTCAAACGCAAGAGGAGTTTGCAGAATCATTGGAAGTGACTCAACAAGCAGATTCTGTTCGAATCCAAGGGAATGATTCAGAAGCACGGCAGCAAGGCAATATGAACTGAAACCGAGAGATATTCGTCCCTATTCTGTACGTCGCGCGAATCGAAATATTCCGATCGAATGTGCAATTCCCATTCTGCATTCCGTTCGAATTGGGTATGAACTCAAATATCATTCGTTAGAGTTGTTAAATTTTCGAACATTACTCGATCGACTTGCGTACGTATTACTTCTGTTCGGATTAGAAATTTTCTAAGTTGTTGATACAAGCGTGAAGGTTTCGTTTACTAAAAAATGAATAATATAAAAAGAACGTGTAATTAGTGTTGACAGCTTTGCTGGTTAGTGTTCGAAATTTCAAGTGTTCCCGAACGAGAGTCGATCGAATCATACAAGTCGAACGGAATAAAAACTGCAAAATTTGAACTCGAACGAAAGTGTAGATTCGTTCGTATCACAAATTCGCCGGATTGCAGGATCGGGGTGATTGAAAGGCGATTTTCAATTGCGGATTCAAAGGCAACAAGAGAGGGCTTTTATATCGAATTTTTACGGAGGATGAAAAATTGATGTTCTATGATAATCTTAAAAAGAAAAAATATACTACGCTATGTCCGGTCAATTGTTGCCATCGATCTAAACATCAACACCAAAGCCGAACATTCATGGTTCGTAGGTCATGTTGTGCATCTGGTGAGAACCAACAGTTTTATGAGATAGAGTAACTAGCGAGTGACGATACTTTGATTAATCTTTAAATTCTTTTTTTTTTTGTTTTAATAAATGCATTTTGGCCCAAAAAAAACGGACCGAATTAATTTATTCTTTCAATACAACAGGGCTGTCGAACTATGATGTTGCCTGAAAATTAATGCCATCCAAAGCTTTGTGAGGGAATTCGTGTGCGAGAAGCATTTTGCTCATTTCGCGCAAGTAAGTAGCTAAATAGGACACTGAAATAGAATCTAGTGGCCGGAAGACATACCCGGAAGTTGTACAATGAGGTTCTTACGAAATGCAAAGAATGCATCCTCATGGACGACGAAACGTACGTGAAGATTGATTATAGGCAGCTTCCCTGACAAAAGTTCTATAAAGCTTTTGATCGAGGTGATAACTCTAAAAAGCTGAAGCTTGTGCAGATGATATGGCAAAGAGTTTGTAGCTGCGGAAATTACACAGCTTTGTATGACAAACAATATTACAGATGGATTGTTAAATATTGAACAAATGTCAAACAAAAATGTGCCTATACCTTCTCATGTAACATTTGGTTAGGACTTAAGAATACCATGTAATTTATTATTATCATTATTATTTGCTGATTTGACCTCTGCTTTAACCGTTTGGTCATTCACCGAGGTAAATTCCATGTAAATCTCAATTGGCTACATATTAATATTGCTAAAAACCCTGTTCACTACGGTAAGCCTAGTGAGAAACTGGAAAAGAAGTCATTCATTCCCAAGCACAAGTGTACCATTCCATTACCATCAATTCGTCGGGATCACAAAATGTCTGTATGTGTATGTGACAAAAATATGCATTTAATATTTTCGGAGATAGTCGATTTTGACAAACTTAGTTTCTCATGAAAGGTCTTATTGTTCCATAGAATGCTATTGAATTTTTCCTTACTTTTATTGAAGACTCCAGGAAAAATTATACTTAACCGTCTCACAGTAATATACATGATAGTATGAGGGATATGAGAAAGGCATCATTAAACCACTAGGTGGATTAAAACAGTTTTTTATTAGTACTCTTGTTCCATAGTTACTCCATGTCATGATGAACTTTCGGTTTCATTGGAATTTCTACGTAAAAAATCAGTAGCTTCTAGTTCTAGTGTTCTAGTTCAAGATACATAATTTTTGCCAGTTACAAAATTTAAATCTGAACTTTATAACAAGAAAAACTGGCAGCTCCAGCAGTGTTTTACTCGTGTTTCAAATATACAAAAAGTAGAACGGCCTCGTGACCAGTTTTAAATTTGACAAAAGAACTGGTCGAATGAATAAAACTAAAACGGCTTGCTGGGAATACGTTTGTTTCCGTTTCAGTTATATTATAGACCACCCATATGAATCTTGCAGCTGCTGAATTTGCTCTTAGTCCCCATCTAGATGTAAGCCGGATTGATTACAACAAATTTCTCCACTCAACACTATTCTGCATACTCATAAACTCATGCGAGCAAGTAAGAGTGAAAAAGAACGCCACTTTTGCAAGTGAGTGAGAAAGTCGATCTGCGAAAAACAAATAAACGTACATTCTCGGCCAAGTTCAAGGCAAACTAGCGTACATATGGTGTGGTGTGGAATCATCATTGCTGAGTTTCCACCATACGTTCGAGTGCAATCGTCATCGTAGCCACTCGTCATCGTAAAAACAGCCTGAACGCGGTAGAGAGAGATTATCGATGTTGTTTCATTTGTCGACTTACACACCTTCTGTTGTTTGTTTGGTTTGGGAAATGCTTTTCTGTCCTCCATGTTTGGTTAGTATGTTTTGTGTGTTGCAGCAGACAGTGTACAATTAGTAGTTTAAATAAAACAGAGTGACGTGCCTCCTTTTTCGCATGACCGGTTCAGATTGGCTGAATATTTAGACACCATATCCATTATATGTGTTATTTTAGGAATGCTTAAATAACAGTCAAATCATAGGTACTATAGAATTTCCCGTTCCAGATCCCGTATTCAACTAAAATACGATCTGTAGAAAAAATGTTGCAGAAGTAGCTTCAATGTCGATCTTTTAGTTGGTAATTTGAACAAACATACATGATTACAGTTGCACAACAAATTTCTCTTTTGGTGTTCGGTAATTATTTTGACGGTTTCGATCTGTAAAATATAGTTACTGAAAAGCAAAGCCTTGGTACTACATTCCTGTAGTGGAATTTGACCTTCTGTTTCAACAGACTTCGCAGCCGATTCAGAGTGTACAGAACCATTGCATGGCTAGTGCTACGATTCTACTGACACTACGAATCCTTCCAGGTCGGGGCTCGAACATACGAACTGGTTTGTTAGACCAGTGCCCTATGCATTGAACCGCCAACCCGGGACTTTACTGAACGATAGGTAAAATTTACCCAACTTACGGTCATCTGTTTAAGTAAAAGTTACTTACTGACACGGTCTGTAAACTGTGAAATATCATTTATTTTGTAAAACTTTGCACAAGTTACATAGATTTCTTGGAAATTAATTGAAAATAATGAAGAATTTCAGTAACCATCTGTAAAATAACATCATTTTCGGAAGTGATGATGTGGAAATTTCGATTGGTGCAAGTTGGTTACTGTACAAAAAAAAACTTTTTTTAATCCACCTAGTGGTGTGAGTGATGTCTTTCTCATATTACTTATAATTTCGAAAACATCCCTAGAAGATTCTCTCAATTTTTTTTCTTTCAAACTTGAATAAAATCAAAAACTTTATTTGGGTACAAACCATCATAACCTGTTCAATTTGTAAACAGTTATGTCAAGTAAATATAGATTTAAATGCGGCAACCCTGCACGCACCCTGCTAGGCGGTGGCGTTTTCTTCTTCCGTGCCAACACGTACCGAGGCGCACCGGTTTTGCATGACAGTTTGAAAGTTTTGACACTCATCGCCATCTAATTTCGGAACAGAAAGACGAATCTGAATGAAATTGCACAGTGTCTTTTAAGACAATGGAAGCTTTAAATTGAATCATGATTTGTGAAAATCTGTTTAGCCGTTGCTGAGAAATCGAAGTGAGTTCCGTTTTTGTAGCCTTTCTTCGCTATTACCGGTGCTTTCGAAAACGAACACTGAGGACTAATAGTCCTATAGTAAACTTATATATCGATTAACTAACAAGGTCTGCCAACTAGATGAAATTCTCAATAAGTTTTATGAAAATTGAAAGACATTTTGTGAATTTGACGAATTGAGTCGAATGGTATATGACACACTGTTCTTCGGGTCTCCGTTCAAAGATCGGTTTGCTCAGTGACTGCATATACTTTCTGTATGAGAAAGGCAATAGATATTGTAGATTCCTGATGGTATACAGATACATTGGATTACCTATCTCGGCTGCTCAAATCTCGGTAGGTGATTTTTCAATAAAAATAACGTTTCATTACAGTGGTACTTTGAGGTACTGCGATCAACAAATGTTTACTTTTGCTGATATATCAGTAAAATGATAATGTTCGGTAGTTCGACTGTTCAAAAATCGCAAAAAGAAGCAAAAATTACCGAATGAAGCTTAGTGTGTAAGTTTTCTCTAAGTGAATATATTCAAAACGCCTTATACATGTTTTGAAAAAAAAGCCCTTTCCTTTCATAGATTTCCAATCAAATCTCTCAAAAAACAGTAACACTTCGCAGATAAGGACGTTTATATATTTGAGGATTATTGTCGGTATTGAGTGATGAACAAGTCAGTAGAATTATTCACATCGAAATGAAATACAACTCTATCGATCATTCAGGAATGAATAAACATGTTTCCCATGACACTGAAGCAACTACGAAGAAATACTTTTTGTCTATCACGTTGACATCATGAGAAAAACATATAAACTAGAATTAGAACAAACTTTTGCTCATATTGACGCTCCTGGTGGACGGATTTGGAAGTTCTTGGCGCCCACGTGTCGGAAATATTGTCAGCTTTACGTATGATTTTTGACACTCCGCAAATCTACTGTACTTTGTAAACAATCAACATGGAAGCGGAAAGAAGGGAAAAAAATGTGCACAGTTATTTGGAAAATCCATTGTGGTCTGCACACGGGTAAAAATCCATCTTTCATGAATATTTTCATGATATCAATCATTTTGCTTATAAAATTTCATGAGAAGACATGGTTCATGATTTCATGATTGAAAAATCATGGTTCCAGTAATATATTTATATCCGTGCATCTACAGCTGAAATTGCCCAGAAATACCGTATGGTGCGTTATCAAACGGTATAAGGAAACATTGATGACGATTCGGAAGTCTCAAGCCAATCGTCGGAGTAGAACTGTCGACCGGAAACTGCGTATTAAGATTTTTAAGACGATTAAGAGGAATCCTAATCTGTCGGGCCGTGATTTGGCTTGACTCCGGGAAGGAATCAAGTCGCATCGAGCTAGTAAACAGCTAAATCGGATAATAAAACAGAATAGTGTGGTCAAAATTCGTGTTCGGAAACTATATGACCAGGTGCTGACCAAGTTCGACGGGTGTCTTCTGATGGACGATGAAACCTATGTCAAGGCTGACTTCAGGCAAATCCCAGGTCAAAAATTTTACTTGGCAACGGCTCGGGGGAATGTTCCAGCCAAATTTAAATTTGTTTTTGCCGACCAATTTGCAAGAAAATTTATGATTTGGCAGGGCATTTGCAACTGTGGCAAAAAAAAAAACAAAAGTGTTCGTTACAAATAAAACAATGACATCGAAGCTATACCAAAACGAGTGTCTCCAAAAATGAAATCATTCGATCCTACGACTGTCATTACAGCAAAGTCGTTCAAGAATCGTATGCAGAGAAAGGGGTTCAGTTTGTTCCGGAAAACCTTAACCCACCCAACTGCCCCCAGTTCCGCCCTATTGAGAAATACTGGGCAATCATGAAGAGGAGACTCAAGGCAAAGGGAAAGGTTGTCAAAGACATCAATCAGTTGACGACCTGGTGGAATAAGATAGCTAAAACGATGGACGAAGAAGGTGTGCGCCGCCTAATGAGCCGTGTTACAGGAAAAATTCTAGAATTCCTTCGAAACCGTGACGAATAATTTTATCCGTATTTTTTTTTAAAATAATGAAGAAAACGCTACATTTGTATAAAAAAAAGATCTTGAATTCAATAATAAATAACTGAAATACAGGCAATTGTCTTTGTTCCAATTCTATCTGAAGCAAGCTTTATGTAAAATACATCAAATTCGTTTAATTTCCATTTAAATTATAAAATAAGCGTAAAAACTATGAATTTCGAATGGAGTCCATGGTACATTCATTTGATATTCACTCTAAAATAATAAGAAATGCTTATGACGCCGCCTTTGTTTTACTATCTATACTATCAATTGAAACACGATTTTTCAAATCAGGTATTTTTCATATAAATAGCCGCATCCAAATTTCATTGATTGATAAAGAAGTGTTAAACACACGTGGAACCTGTTTTAAACACAATTAATTGAAAAACATGTTACATTCAATGGAAAAGTGTATCTTATTAAGTGTAAAAGCAATGAAACTAACATTTAAATGAATTTACACTTGAACTACGTGTTGAAATAGTTTGGAATGTTTATGTGAAAAAGAACATCAAATTGGAAGTTTACTTCACATGAGTCTGTCGTGTGTACTTGTATCAGTGTAATAAAAATTGGAACATTTCTTGAAATTTGTACCTACTCGTTGGAATCAGATAATGAAATATATCAACCAACTCTGAAGTTCTCTCCGCATGCTTATTTTAATCCGTTTTTTTTCTCCAACCATAGTTTTTATTGCCAGAAAAAATCATTAAAAGTTTGTATCTTCCAGGCAAAGCTGAAATTCATTTATTGTAATAATAAACGACCCACGATAATATTCATAATACTATAAAAATGTCGTCTCGGCCAGCGATGAGTGACAGCTGCATATTTTATTACATTGCATGCTGGAGTGCCGGATGCTAGTTGGGTATGTTAAACTAGGAAATCAAGTGCATTAAATTGTATTCTTTTATGCGAAATTCGCCGTTGCCTTTCTCAGCATGGCAGACAACTGGACAGACGGTCGAGATGCATATGTGTATGATACTCAGAGCTTGGCTTCAATTCATAGATGAAATATCCCTTTCATTAGTTATTTCTTTTGATTCAGTTTATTTTGATCTAGATATACAAACTAATGAAACGGATCTATATAAGAAGATTCGGTGAAACAGCTTTAAAGTCTATTCGCACTATGCCTGGACGGCCGATCCGGTACTATCCGGGACGTTTTTTTTCAAAAATTTCTAGTGCAATCAATGAATGTCACTGAATGAGAAAAATTGTTTGATTTATGAATACCTTCAGTAATTGTTTTTTTTTTTCAATTATAGAGGCTTTAACATCTTGGGTCATTCGCCTCTTCGAACCAGAAAATCTTTCTGGCCCTATGTGCGGAGTTGGGAATCGAACCCAGGCGGGCTGCGTGAAAGGCATCGATTATCCCATCACGCTATACCCGTCCCCTCAGTAATTGTGTGTGAATCAAAAAAATTGAAACACTGACCCTTTATTGGCTACTACAGTTACAGACGAACTGTGTTACAAAGGTCTTCTTGACACTGTCATGGCAGAATCAAGGCCGGAATCGTAAAGAAAGATTTATTTTTTTAGAAATGTACTTGGGCTGGCCAACAGCCCAATATTGGTTTGTATGTGCAGTATAAACAGTGGGCCGTATGAATAAAGCATACAGTTAAAAAAAATTTGAATTTTACAGGTGACTTAATCCCTCATACGATGTAATTCATAAAGACCTGATTTGTCAAATGACGGAAAATTTTATTTATATTGACTTAAAGCTAGATGAGCTTGAATTTTACTGGTTTCGACTGTAACTTGCGTTCTGCTAGCAGGTGCGACTGTATGAATTTGAATGCACCTTTTACCAGCCAAGCAGATGCATGCTTCTGTGGCTCAGTCGATTAACAGACGTACTTGCGATCCAACGATTGTCGGTTCAAGTCACGGCGGTTGCTATCAGTATTTTTTTTTCAATGAATTTCATGTCATGGAGTTTTAGGCACAATATTAAATGTTCTTCCACGTAAATTAGCGTGAACTGCGACGTTCCATTTATGTGCATCTAATAAGATGTAAAATCACAGGGTTTTTTTTAATGTGTAGCAAGCTTGAATTTCGGTAAAAAAATACTACATGTGGATCACGTTCCTGTCAAATGCAGGAACTTTACAACACAACAACTTTCGAACATGCTACAAACTGTAGTATTTACTACAGTTGTTCGGTAGGTAGCTTTCGTTTCCGGTAGCTTTGCGTTTCCTTTGATTTTATAGTCAATAAACTTGAAATGCGTTGTTCTCGAAAGCAGGTTTTGAATGTCCGTGTCCATCGTCATTCGAAAACTACTTCACCAATTTTATTTAAATTTTGCACACTTTCTACATGTAAAATTCCAGAGTTCAACGTTTTCCTTTTCGTTTTTTGTTACTTTGAGAAGATTTTAATCTACAAAATGGCGGTTTTTTCGTGAAAAATCGCATTTTTGACTTTAAACAACCACCAATAATTAAAAATAAGGGGTGTTTCCCGCGGACCCTCACGGACCGAAGAATGCGGCCAACATAGAAAATTACCATCGCCATCTGGAATCATCTCATCCTAAATTCAATTCACCGGCCACTACCGATCGCCAGATACTATTTTACATAATGATACTACTCTAGTTTTAAGTTAGACGATAATTAAGATTAGTAAATACCCTTGGCATCTTAGAGCTTAAGCAGTGTGCCTTAATATTATATTATATTATTGAATAAAAAAAATTAAAAATAAGATACAGTGGACACCACAAACAATGATTTCTAAAAACCGTCCTCAAAAATACTCCTTCATCGGCTTATTTGTCCACGAAAAAATTACGGAATGTTGTTCGAATGATGCTTTGTATTATGCAAAACATTTGAATTTATTTGTAATGCGCAGATGCATGAATTTATACAAACAAGCTGAAATTAGAAGGTGTATAAAACACGGCACGGAAGGTGTATGAAACTGTGGACTGGGCATGTAGAAAGAATGCCGGAATTAGGAATTGTCTATACCCATTTATATGAATTTTGCCCGTTTCGGCAATATACCATCTATCTGTCCAAAAGATATGTGCTTCTGTGGCTCAGTCGATTAACGGACGTACTTTGTGATCTTATGATTTTCAGCTAAAGTTCTAGTTGTTCCCGTTATTTTTCGTTTTAATTTTATTGAATTTCAAGCCAAGTAAATTTCACATTGCTTAATTTCAATTTGATGCTTTCTCACGGGTTAGAAAATTAACTGGAAGAAGAAAATCCATTTTGTTACTATTTTTGTTAGAAACTTGTTATTAAAACTAAAGTTGCAGACAGAGTGAACGCAAATACGCGACGCGATGCAGTGTAACCAAGTCACGTTCTCTCTGGCATGTTTGCTTTGATTGAGTGCTACAAACTAGAAAGGGTATGTTGGCGCTTCGCAAATCGCGTTCACTCTGGCAGCACCCTAACACTTAATGTTGATGAGCAGTTTACAGCGTTTAAAGTTCTTTATGAAAAAAATAGTCATTTAAACACTTGAATATAATTCTACAGATCAAAACAAGGCGGGTGGGTAATGTCAGAGACATAACTGGATGTCGTGAATACGAAAACAACTGACATGTTCCTTAACACTTCCGAACATCAATTAGTTGATCAATTGTATGAATTATGCAAGCATTCCCCTTTTCCACATTTTTCGCAAAAACAAAGAAGGTTTCACTTGATCTAGATTACTGTGAATTTCACACAGCGAAAAGTGCAAAAATCTAACCAAACTGTTCTAGATTTGCACTAAACTGAGGATATTTCCTTTCGTTTTGCGAATAACAAATCCTAATAGTTCGTTAGAAAACTTTTAGAGCCATTAGAATGGCTGATTTTGTGTAATGCTCTCCAACGTTGCCTTTTCACCAATGTAAATAACTGGCAGTTGTGACGTAATCGCTCTTGTCGGAAGCGAAACTAGCTTTGCAAACGACACAAAATACATCTGCTCGCAGTGGCGATAGAATCCAAACTGATCCTATTTTTGTTGAGAGGTTTGTTTTTACCTGATTTCGTTTGTAGCTTTTTCACAAATGGGCGGTCCTAACGGCTATAAAAATAGCAGCATATAGAATTTCAATTTTGATTATTTCATTTCTGATTTGCGTTTCATTGAAAGAAACTATCCGGGTGCTGTACGGGATTCATTCCTGCCTTTCAGAAGTACCAAATTGTGGAACTCACTACGATATTAAACACTGTTCGGAACATTTTCTCGAACGATTTGTCGTACAGCAGCAGAAATTTTGTTCTCTTCCTCAGAACGCGTTCTGATTGGCTGATGTTGACATGGGTCAAATGAGACAGGTTTTTCAATAGTGTACTATTGAAATACTTCAATGATTTTTCTATACACGCTTAAGTTGAAAAATTTACATTCTATTGGTAGTTAGATTATATAAATCCTTCCACAGATCACTGAGCTATGAGCTTTAAAAATATGAGAAAGGCAAACGCGCCTTATGAATTCCCTTTGATACTCGTTTATACCAAATATTTCAGAAAAGTTTAATTTTGAATTAGTTGAGATTATGTCACAGAACTGAATATTTTATCATAAAATTGTGATCATATTTCCGATGGCATGTAGCAAAAATTACGTTGATTTGTTAGATACAACAAGAGATATTCACAATCAAAAACTTATCACTCTCGCAGAGGGTAAATTTTGAAAAGGCACCCCATAGTAAAGTAAGTCGTATTCATGACAAAAACAATAAATATACTCGAAATATTTAGACATGAAATCCAACGTCTTCTTCTTAGACATAATTTTTCTTAATATAATATATATAATGTTGCTGTGAAAGGCACGAACAGATGGATTAATATAGATTTTTGAATTAATAAAACATGTTATTCAATCCACGTAGAGGTGAAATGGTGTCTGTCTCCTAGATTCTTGAATCTTCACAAGTAAGTTTGTTTGGTTATTAACTAACAAATCGAGATCAATGACCCGAAACCCAACCCGAAGACAACTGATCCGACGGGTTCGGCAGGTATTTTTACTTTTAGATAGGTACGAGTGCAGGTTCCAGAATTATCATACCCGACCATTTCTAACTAACAAGGCCTATAGACAAAGTAAGTTGTTTATACCATCAATCAACAAGAAAGATGAAGTTAAAGTGTTTACTAGCTAGTTTAAATGAATTTAAATAAATACAACTATATATTTTCGTCCAAGAAATTTAAATTTTCACCACTCATCGCCAAGTAATTCCAGAACCGGGAGACAGATTTTTTTTAAATTCAATGATAAGATCAATACAAGTTTTTGAAAACCAATCTAAGAACATGCTTAAAATATATTAGAACTAAGCTAATTATGAAATCAAACAATTAATTACTGCAAATGTATAACAGATCAAAATGAATGCATGTAAAAAGTAACAACATTATGGTAGTTCGTGATTCAATTATGCTATCAGTCATTCAGGATGTCCCGCAAATCATGACGAAACTAATGCGCTGAGCACACATACGTGGAATGAAAACGAGTATATGTGATGCCAAAATACACTAGTGCCATGCTCCACTTGGATGTGAGCTCAACCAGCTGACTCTCTGTTGCCGACTGAGATAGCCAGTAAAAGAAAGAGTAGAACTGGCTGTGGTATATAGGCGTTTATATAGGTAAAGTGATAGCACCGATGATCCTCTCAACGCTTTGCTGTCCTGTTTTGAATCAAGGGACGCAGCGCGTGTTCATATTGCTTCTAGTAGTCAGTGCTATTTGAAATCTGTAGTACATGATTATGGAGATCCATTGATTTAACACGCACAAAAAAACTTATTAAGACTGTAAATTACATAGTCTTAAACGCCAAGTTGCTTCTAATAAAGTTGGGTCCCCGATCTTAGTTAAATTTATTATTCCTCTATGCTTTCATCATCATTCACTGCAACGCAAATAGAATAAACTGAAATGAAAAAACAGCCAGAAGCAATTGTTCATATCATCATATCACT